>NC_133463.1:24450984-24754015 GCF_048565385.1 Saimiri boliviensis
TGCTGATCACAGCTGTGGGATTCACAGGCTTTAGTCTCCCTCCCCATCTGCTCAAATCAGGCAGTTCACTTAAAGAAAAGATGAAAGAATTTAAAAATCCCGACTCACTGACAAATTTAAATTCCTGGTCATAGAAGGGGAAGAACACAGTTTCCCAGGAGATCTCTCTAACATAGTGATTCTCAAACTTTAGTGAGTATCAGAATCATCTGGAGAGCCCGTCAAAATGTAGATTACTGGGTGCCACCTTCAGATTTCAGTATCAGTATCTGGGGATGCCGCTCCTATATTTTTATTCAGTAAGTCTGTAGTGGTGCCCAAGAATTTGCATCTCTAACAATTTGCCAGATGGTACTAATGTTTCTGGTTTGAGGATCACATGTGGAAAATTACGGCTCTAGTGCAGTGTTCAAAATACCTCCCAACAAGACAGAATGGGGTAGGACCACATAGATACCATGTCTGCAAATTCTGAAGGTCTTGCCACATTAACAGTAGCCATGACAAGTAGCATAGCAGACAAAATGTCCAAGTAGTCACAGACTCACTACCAGTGCCACTGAGTTTTCCAGGGTAAAGTGGTTTTCTGGAGAGAGACTTAGAACTACAAGATCTGAGAAAGTATACATGGCTATATTTGAAGAGAATCTGAAGCCATGAAGAATTGAGGTATTGATGAGTACAACTAAACTTAGCTGGACTCAATATAGCATCACGAGAGAAGCTGAATGTGAGATTATAATCAATCAATCATTAGCAGTAACATTTTGAAATTAAAGAGAAGTCATTAAGATGCCTTTTGGAACTTATACACATTTCACTACTTGGATTCATCCATTGTTACCAATAAAGAATAATTTGTTCCTAGTGTTTGCAGAAGATGATTTGTAGTGACCCTTCTTAAATACTTGGTGGTAGTTAGTATTTTTTATTAGTTTGATTTGTTGGGCTGTTGTTCTTTTTTGTTTGTTTGTTTGTTTGTTTGTTTTTCAGGCTGCTTTCTGTTAGAAAAGAAATGTTTCGGGACTGGGCTGTTGTTCTTTAAATAAGTATACTGTTTAGATTATTTGTAAAACTATAAATGGAAAATAAATCCCTGAGTCTTACAAAATAACAATTTTATATAAAATATAACCAACTCCAATATAAAGTAATTTTCATACCTAATATATTTCATACCTAATATGTTTCATACCTAATATGTCAAATATCAAAATGACATTTGACGCTATCTCATCTATCTACTTTAAAGCTATTTTTTTCTTTCTCCTCTCCCTATACATGTGATTTCAGTATCTGTTAGGTTGAACCACTTGATGATTTTTAATCCATAAAGCCAATTTCATATAGCACAACCTAGTGCTTTATCAGGAACAATGATTGTGATATGTATATTTATAACTAGAAACTGCTGTAGAGAACACTGAAATTCAAATCTCATAAAATGCCACGGGGAAGAAGTTACAGCTAGGGCACCCAAGGACGTTTTCTTCTTCAGTTATAAAAAGATTCAGTTAAAGTAATTATTTAATGAACAATCGATTGCAGAGAACAACTTGAATATCATAAATTTCATACATTGCTGGAAAACTAAAATCCTACAAAAAGTTCATATTGTACCTTACCGTCATCTTCAAGAATACAGGAAAGACTCAATTTTAACATCTGGGCTCAGTCAACTGCCATAACTTGGCAGTAAATTTGGGAAAAAGAAGCCATATTCATTCATCCATTTATTTACCTATGTATTCAGTTAATATCTGTTGATTGCCTACCTTAGGCCTGGCACTGTTGTATCAGCTGGGTTTACACTCCTGTAAAAGACAGAGACATTCTCTTCTCTCACTGAATTTACCTTATAGTCCAATCATATCGCCACTAGGAAGGGGGTGAATGGTCCAATTACCTATGCAAATGCCTGACTAATGATCCACTGGCTATGTATACCAAATTGACTATGGTTTATCCTATATATCTGACTTTTATTTTTTGTTTAACGTTATTTATTCCTTCATACTCTAAATGTCTTTTTTCTAATGTTCTTACCTAATTACACTGGCTAGAACCCCTAGTAAAATGTTGATTAGAAGTGTCAAGAACAGACATCCTTGTCTTCTTTTCTTAAAAAACACTTTATGTGATAGAAATAATGTGTGTGCACAGATCTGTAGTATATGCAATTCCAGGAGTTTGGGGATAAGTAGTCACCCATGAAACTATCACTACTGTCAAGGTCATGTCCATGTCCATCACCTTCCAAAGTCTCCTCTCATCCCCTTCATTATCATTATAGTTTTGTGTGCATAGCAAGAACATTTAACATAAGATGTACCATCTTGGCAGATTTTAAATATACAATACAGTTAAGTTAGCTACAGGTATTATGCTGTATACTCTATCTCCAGAACTTATTTATATTGCATAACTGAAACTATAGCCTTTGACCATCATTTTCCCATTCCCCCCTCCCCCAGGCCCTGGCAAACTTTAATTAGAAGAATAGTTACAAGAAGCATAATGAACTTGATAATGATATACTTTCATACAGTCTGGATTCTGTCATTATCTTGGAACTAAAATTTCTTAATAATAAAATGTTACTTTTTACAGTGTGACCCTATATGTTGTATGTCCTACTTCACATGTGTTAAAAGAACCCTTATTTCTTCCCAGCTACTATGGTTGAGGGGAAATAGATTATGTGACTCAGTTATTCCCAGCCAGGGACTTTAAGCAATGTCTGCACAGGCGTATTTTGTTGTCACTAGTGGCATCTGGTAACTAGAAGCCAAGGACCCACACTGCTAAACATTGCTACAAGGCACAGTGCAACAAACCCCTGCTCTTGCCCCCTACCCCCATCCCAAACAGAAAGTATTCCTGCCCAAAATATCAGTGGTGTTGAGACTGAGAAGCTCTGCTTTTACTAATATAAAAGATTTATTTTCTTCATATCTTATTTTTTCTCTGTCTCTAAACCTGACTTTAAAAAGTTTAACTCCGTTGGTTTATCCAACCATTCATTTATTAATACATTCCTCCCAAAACGATTGTTAAGATGTTGTGGGGGATACAAAGATACAGAAAATAGGATAGTTGGTCTCTCATTTATATCTGACTTCAGAAACCTACTTTACACATAACTGTAGAATCATTTGGCTTTCTGAGAAGGAAAGTGACCAATTAAACATTCCTTTGAACAATCACACTGGGACATCTTTTGTGCATTCTGCTCATCTTTCCAATTCTCTCTGGCTCGAAGTGAGTGCCATTTTGCACGGTAGAAGTCTCGTTGTGAATTCTTTGGAAGAGAAAAATGCAGCTCTATTGTTCAAACTGCTTCAAAGGCAGAACCATGTGGGGGTGAGAAGGACAAGAAAATACGACCCTTTGTAATTATAATGTGGGGAAAATGTTTGGCTTAATAACAGGTTACAAAATAGATTTCTTAATCTAAAACTATAAAATCTCCCGAATAGGGGAAAGCTGATATCTCAGATAATGAACAAATAAGGCCATATTTATTCACATTGTATACCCCAGGGAAGGTCAAATAAGTAACTCTTTCTTGTCTACAGTTAGTCACATTTACACTTTAACAGTATACAATTCTTTCTCATTTGCACTAGAAATGATGAGTCAAATTGGGAAGATAAGTAAGAATTGTGTGACATATTTCCATCTGAATAGTCAAATATAGGTGTCCTTTGACTGCATTTGACTGAAAAAATACAGATACAGGAAAGCTAGATATAAACAAAGAATACAACTATATTTTTCATCATCAGTCACTACTGAACATACACCACATGTATGCATATACACACATGTATGAATACATGTGGGCATGTATGTTACAGATGTGTGTATATGTATACACACATACACACACATGCACACAGTGGTCCTCTGTGTCCATGAGTTCATCTGTGGATTCAAACAACTACAAATGGAAAATATTAATTTAAAAGGATGGTTCTATCTGTACTGAATATGTACAGACTTTTTTGTCATCTCAAACAATATAGTATAACAACAATTTATATAACATTTACACTGTATTAGGTATTATAAGATCTAGAGATGATTTTATATAAGGGAATGGAACATACATAGATTTTTTTGGTATATGCAGGGGTTTCTAAAATCAATTGCCCCCAGATACCAAGGCATGACTGTACAAATACACACACACACACACACACACACACACACATTCTGTATTTTTCAGAAACACTCATGTAATGAAGAGTTACCCTTCCTATCTTTTCTTTAAAGAGCTGATTAAGTAGCTCATGATACAGCACTGGGCTATTTGCTCTTATCCTCAATTTTCCTGATGATTCACCTAGAATATGGCTATCTATCTGGAAACAGCTAAAATTAACAGAACAATTTAGAAAACCCACTGAGCCAAAGTTGCACAGCACAGACTAAAAGAAGGGAGGAAGATGAGTGACTCAGGGGATTCCTAATGGAATTTTAAGCCTTTTTTATTCATGCTCCCTCAATTTATAGATGGAGCACTGTTCTCATGGATGCTTTCAAAGTGTTTTTTGGAAAGCTTATAACTTCAAATTGCTGAAGGCAGATAGCAGTTGTTGTGTTTCAGGAGCAAGTCAGTCAGGACTAGAATCTACATTTCTAGCTCTGAATTTCTAGTGTTTAGAAACGTAGATTCTAGGGAGCATCAGCAGTGCCTCAGGAGCTGGTATGGCACTCACAGCCCCTCCAGCCCTGAAATAAGCTTCTCACATAAAGCAGCTCAAAGGTCTGAAGGTGGTTCTGAGAATCCATTGGTCCAGGACGACATTCAGGGATATAAAAACAATCCAGTGATTCCTCCCAGAGTAGCTTACATCCCCAGGAGTGTTTAGGGGTGTACTAGGAGTGTTAGGGCCTCCAGAAGGGGACCCCTAAACACTACCCACACTGACAGATGAGAATCTCTCAAGCTGGCTACTAATCCGCAGTGGGTGCTGTCATTTCTATGTACTCCCCACCCTTGAAGACCCCTCCACTTCAGCTCACAGCACTTGAGTGGTCACAAGATCTGGAGTAGTTCAATCATTTAAACATCTGGGATGGAAATACTGGCTTTTCCTAAAACATCATCATAAAAATTAGTGCAACCCTTTCCCAAGGTCTGCACTCATTCCACAGCACTCTTTCCCAAGGCTCAGATAAAACTGGATGATGGATGGATATTTTGTGAAAGATAACACCAACCGAGTATTGTTATTATGGAGACAGAGTCTCTCTTTAATTCATGACCCTGAACTTCAAGTGGGCCCTGAAGGCAAAATGAGATGAAAGAGGAGCTTCTGGAGAGGTCTATGAGAAGCTATTGCCCCACTTGTTGAAGTCTCTTCTGGCCAGGAATGCCAGCAGCCAGGAAGAAGAGCTAGACACAGAGTAGAGGAGAGCAAGAGCAAGCTGCATGAATCTATCGCCACATGTCAGAGCAACCACTTTCTGAGGGTAATGGCCATCATCTTCCTCTTTTGATGAACTCTAACCTAGAAGCACACAGAGATGAGAATTCTGGGAAAGATAGCCTCTGGCTTAACAAGTTAACAGTAACACACTCCAGATAAAAAATGATGGCCAATTTAGATAAGACTAAAAATTCATTGTTAGATCTTACAGTGATGTGTGTATAATGTGTGTATGTATGTTTGTGTGTGTGTGTAGATATAGAAATATGTCAGATTACATATATATAGAACTAGATCTAAGAACAGAACTGAATCTATAATTTGTGAAGCCTAGTGCAGGATGAAAATGCAGAGTTTTGTGTTCAAAAATTCAGAATTTCAGGATGTGAGTTTTCAGAAATCACAGAAGAGCATTAAACCAATCACAGAGTCCGTCCTGGTGCAGATGCTTATGTGACTGCACAGTTCAAATGTGACAAAGTCAGCCCTACCTAGTTATTCCCTTTCTACAATCCTTAGATAAAAATTTTGTTTGCTTACAATTATAATATATAAAATTATAGATATAATGTATTATGTTAGAAAATTATAATTAACATATATAGTTATATTATTATTAACTGTCATGCTATCTTTGGCTAGAAGCTACAAAATGTCAAGGATTATAGTACGTGGATATATTTCACTTTGTTTCTGTTATACATATTATCCATCTCCTCAAACACTAATGTTTTATGTTCTAATCCATCAAGATTGTTTACATGGGAGAAAGTTGAAGATAGCTGATGAGATGCAGAGGGGATGTGCCTCTTCCGTGGAGAGAAACCAAAATATCGAATGAATATTCACACTTCAAATAGATGTTTTGAGAGACAAAACTGGAATTCAACAGAGAGCTGATGGAGACACTGAGGATAAACAAAGAAAAAATGGGGTTCCCAGCCTGGGGTCACTGGGAGTGGGCACTGGACCTGCACCCAGAGAAGAAGTAAGTGGAGGATCCTGGGACTCACATCTTTATCATAACCTTTGTGATCCTAGCTGCAACAGAGTTCCATGGCTTGACAAACTGACTGCAGACTGCTTGGTTCTGGCCTCGCCATTCTGACCTGCTTCTGCTGGCTGTACACTGAAGAGAGATACTTCAGGTTGGGGTGTGGGAGCTGGGTGGGTCCCAGTGCCACTTGCTAGGCTGAAGACTCTGGCAAGCCCTCTTCCCCCTCATAAGTACTGTGGCCCAGGAAAAGAACTTTTGCCCCTGGAAGATTGCTTCAGTGGCTTGAGAGCTGCCCCCTAATCCCCACTGGGGTCAGCACTTATGCCTGCCATGGCGAGCCTAGTTACAGCCTCACTGTCCTACCCAGCCCAGCTGTAGCCCCTACAATCACCTTGGAAGCAGAGCAGCAGGATGAGTAGCCCTGAGATTTCCACAGCCCACTCATCACTGGAGACACATTAGCACTTATCCTGGTTAATAAAGGCCAAGAAAAAATCCCACTGCTACCACTGCAGCTGCCCCTCCTCTGCAAGCACCACTTACTGGCTGGGAAGTCAACATGCATAAACTATCACAACTTTGCTGACACTATCATATAGCTCTCAACCAGTCGTTATCCACAAAAGGGAGACAGCTACTGGCCAGTAGGGGGAACTGCACAACCCATTCCAATTCCTGCGCAGAATTGTGCAGCACTGGGGAATGAGACAAGCCTCTGAGACCTTCACCTTTCTGACTCTGCTGATGGCAGTGCCCCCAAACACAAACCCAACACACCGCTGTTACCACCTGCAAACAACCAGTGTTTATGAAAATCGCTACACTAAGGCTATCTGTAACCAAAAATTCATGCAGAACCTTGACCTCTTAAAAGCACAGAGAAGCAAAGTCAAAGGACCCTGCCCAACATATGCTACAGTCAAACCCTCAAGAGCTAAGAAATAAAGTTCCATCTAAATGAAAGTAAATTCAAAAATAAGAAGTGACAGATTCTTCAGATGAGAATGAACCAGCATAAGAACCCTGGCACCATGAAAAAGCAGACTGTAGCAACACCCTCCAAGGATCACACCTATCCCTCTGACAATGACTCCTCACCAAAATGAAAACTGAATAAAAGCTAATTCAAAATATGGATTTGAAGGAAAACCAATGAGATCCAAAAGAACATTGAAAGCCAACACAATGAAATAAGAAAAAATAATTCAAAGTATAAATAAAACATTCTCCAAAGAGATAGATATTTTATAAAGAAGAATTTTTGGATATGATAAATTTGCTGAAGGAATAACAAAATATAGTTAAAAGCTTTAACAATAGACTAGATCAAGCAGAAGAAAGAATTTCAGAGCTTGAAGACAGGTATTTAGAATTAACCAAGTCAGATACAAATAAAGAAAAAAAAATTTAATGAACAAAGCCTTCAAGAAAGATAGGATTATGTAAAGTGACCAAACGTATGGGTTATAGGCATTCTGAGGAAGAAGAAAAAAAGTAAAAACTTTGGAAAAGTTATTTGAAGGAATAATTTTTTAAAAAATTCCCCAGTCTTCCTGGAGATACAGACATCCAAATACAGTAAGCCCACAGAACATCTGGAAGATGCTTTGCAATACTAACATCACCAAGGTATATAGTCCTTAGATTATCCAAAGTCAATGTGAAGGAAAAAAATCCTAAAAGTAACAGGAGAGAAGCATTAAGTCACCCATAAAGAAAATTCCATGAAACTAATAGAGGATTTCTCAGCAGAAACCTTACAAGCCAGATGGCACTGGGGTCCTATTTTCAGTCTTCTTAAATAAAAACACACCCAGCCAAGAATTTTGTATCCTGCTAAACTAAGTTTTATAAATGAAAGAGAAAGAAAGTATTTCTTATACAAGATGCTAAGGTAATCTGTCACCACTAGACTAGCTCTATCAAAAATGGTCACGAGAATCCTAAACATAGAAACAAAAGTGCGATACTTGCCATCATAAAAAGACATAAAACTATAAAACTCAGATCTTATAAGGCAACCACGTTATTGAGACTACAAAGCAACTAGGTAACAATTAACATCACAATAGGAGCAAACTTTCACATAGTAATATTAACCTTGAACATAAGTTAAATAAATGCTTCACTTAAAAGATATACATTGGCAGATTGGACAAGAATAGCAGATCCAAATATAAGTTTCCTACAAGAAACCCACCTAATTGGTAAAGGCATTTGTACTCAAAGTGGTAGAAAAAAATATTTCACACAAAAGAAAAACAAAAGTAAGCAGGAGTAACTATAGTTATATCAGATAAAACAGACTTTAAGTCAATGACAGTAAAAATAAAAAAGATGAAGAAAAGTCATTGTATAATGATAAAGGAATCAATTCAATAAGATGCAGCAATCCTAAATATGTATGCACCCAATACTGGACCATCCAGATTTATAAAACAAATACTACTAGATCTAAGAAAAGAGATAGAAAGCAGTCCAATAATAGTAGGAAACTTCAGTACCCCCACTGAAAACACTAAACAGAACATCAAGGCAAAAAAAAAAAAAATCAACAGAGAAACTTTTGACTTTAAATAGACTCTAGACCAAATGGATCTGACAGATATTTACAGAACATTCTACCCTACAGCCATAGAATATATATTATTCTCATCTGCGCATTGAAAATTTTTATATGGAACATTTTTTTACACACACAGAATCTATTGATGATTGGATAAAGAAATATATACAGTATTCCCTGATGGGTGTGTGTATATATGTACTAAGAGACTGGAGACTACAAAAGGTGGAAGAGTGGGAGGTGGGTGAAGTTTGAAAAATCACCTATGGGGTACAATGTTCACTATTCATATGATGGTACACCAAAAGCCACTACACAATAAATGTACATAAGAAATCTGCACTTACACCTATTAAAAAGACAAATAAATAATACTGTTTTACTAGGGTCACTGCTTAACACATGGTAAATACTTGATAAATGTTCAATAGACAAAAGTCTATTCACTTTCATCTTAGTAAAATAAAAATTTCCTCAGAATCCCTGATCAGTGACAGAGAGAGGTGGCGGGAGAGAGAAATTTATCATACCATGAATGCTTATGTTTATAAATTTTTGAATATACATGGTAGTGTTTGGGAACTATAATCTAAAACCTTCCCTTAATAAAGGTAAAACATTGCATTTTATAGTAAGTTTTAAAATGAATAAATACAGCTCATTCCTGCCATTCAAAGCCTATTCACAAAGCAATAGAAAATAGCATTTTCTACCATTTTGACAGATCCTTTTCATGTCTGTGTTAACTACAGTTCCTTTGCTCTGGCCCTACAGTTCTTTTGTTCTGAAGAATCTGCTCAGAACACAGATTCCTCAGCTCCTCTGGTAGTGACTATATTAGTCCATCCTCACAATGCTTTAAAGATACTGCCTGAGACTGGGTAATTTATAAAGGAAAGAGGTTCAATTGGCTCACAGTTCCACATGGCTGGGGAGACCTCAGGAAATTTACAGTCATGGTAGAAGGCAAAAGGGAAACAAGGACTTTTTTCACATGGCAGCAGGAGAGAAAAGAGCTAGCAAGACAAGGGAGAACTGCCTTAAAAACTATTAGATCTCATAAGAACTCAATATCATGAGACTAGCATGGGAGAAACTGCCCTTAAGATCCAATCACCTCTCACTGGCTGCCTCCTTCAACACATGGGGATTATGAGAATTAACAATTTGAGGTGAAATTTGAGTGGGGACAGAGAGCCAAACAATATCAGTTACCAATACCCAGAAAGTTTTCTATGTGCCACTTGGGTACCATATTCTGTTTTTTATATCCCTTCCTTTTATCAATTTGATTGTTCTACCTTGTGTGACTTAATATGATTATAGTCAGAGTCCTACAAATCAGTTCTAAAAAATTAGGTGTATTTCTGTAACATTTTTCAAGTGCTGAAAACAGGCTTTAATTTCCTGCTTTAGTTCAGTGATTACCACACCCATGTGACACCTACTAACTCATTTTTCTTCAAGGCCTATGATATACCAGCCACTATACTAGACACCTGTACATATATTATCTAACAGCCAGAAATACTTGGGAAGATAAATCAGAAGCCTACTATAAAGAACTCAAAATATTTAAATGTGTTAATAAAATTCTGAAAAAACAGCTTATCTAAGCAAAACTTAATAAGCTTAATTATTTATTTTGGATACTGGAAGTCTAAAAATCATATGAAGTTGCCAGTGTGAAAAACTCTTTTCTTTGTATGGCACTAGAAGGAAGTCAGGAAGTTGAAGTCTAAGATACAGCATTTCTTCACTTGCCACTGGAAAAATATGCAATGATGTGTTCCCATGGTCTCTGGGTTTAAACCATTTTTTTTCCATTTTCTTTTCTCCTTTCAATCGATTAGCAGATGAAACTGATACAAAGCCCTCAAATGAATATCTCTTATATAAGTGGGGCTTATTTACTGGAACTTCATACAATTAGGTTTCCTAAGGGCTCTCACAGCTAAATTTTCTTCAGAAGCATCATCACTGATGTTGATTATACCACTTTACTATAGAATCTATTATACATAAGAATATGTTTGTACTTTAAAGAACACCATGAAGAAAGTGAAAAGGCAGCATAGAGAATGGGAGAAAATATTTGTAAATCATATAACTGGCAAAGGACTTGTATGCATAATGCATAAATAACTCTGAATACTCAATAATAAAAAATGCCCAACTGACTGGTTGCATTGGCTCACCTCTGTAACTTCACCACTTTGGGAGGCTGAGGAAGGAGGATATCTTAAGTCCAGAAGTTCAAGGCCAGCCTGGGCAATATAGTGAGACCCTGTCTCTACAGAAAATAAGTTAGCTGAGCATGGTGGTACACACCTGTATTCCCAACTTCTTGAGAGGCTTAGGTGGGAGGATGACTTGAGCCCAGGAAGTCAAGTCTGAAAAAGAATATTGGTTTAATTTTATTTAAATTCTGCCCACTTCTTAATAAGCTATTTATAATAAACTAATATAGACCAATACAGAAAAACTGCATAATGTATCCACTTTTGTCTTCTGATTGATTTCCAAAGGTCAACTCAAGGTAGCAAGGGACATATCCCAGGTCTCAGTTCACGGAGACAAGCTGGGGCATGCTAAAGTGTAAGCTAAGTGATCTCCTGCAGGAGAAGCAATGTCTTCTATATAAGAAAAGCATAACCACTTTTTGTACTTAGGAGGGGAGGAGCGTGAGTGGTAACCAGAATATAGATGTGCAGTCAAAGAGAACTTGTAGAAATAGCAGATTTAGATTTGACAAATGTCTTTGAGTAGGTTCCACATGTGTGCTATTTACAAGCTGAACCACATTAAAATAGGCTGCAAATAAGGAAAACTGATCTAGAGCCAAAAAAGGATAGAGATAAATGGAAAAGTGTGAAAATAATATACTATGTCTTAATAACTGAGTGAGATTATATGATGCCTTAGTCTGTGTTGCTACAAAGGAATACTTGAGGCTGGGTAACTTATAAAGAAAATTATCTTTTTGGCTCACTGTCCTGAAGTCTGTACAAGAAGCATGGTGCCAGCATCTGTTTCTGGTGACGACCTCAGGAAGTTTCTACTCACAGGGTAGGGCAAGGAAAGTCAGTGTGTACAGAGATGATACGGTAAGACAGAAAGTGAGAGAGGAGTAGGGGTCAGACTCTTCAGCCAGTTGTTTTGGGAACTAGGAGTGAAAACTCACTCCTGTTAAGAGTGGCAGTAAGACATTAATGGATCCCCCACCCAAGGATCCAAACATCTCCTACCAGGCCCCGCCTCCAACAATAGAAATCAAATTTCAGCCTGAGATTTGGCAGGCCAAAATGAGCAATATTCACACGACAGCATATGGTAATACCTCTAAATTCTTAGGTATATCATGAACCTTTAGCTCCAAAGACAGAAGGCTAAGCCATGCTAGCTAAACCACAATGCAAGTTACTGACTTACTAAACTGGAAGTCCAAAGGTGAGGTGGGCCTCAGGATTCATTAAATGAGGAACATCAGCTCCACCGGCCTGCAGTTCTCATTCCTTTCTCTCCTCCAGCTGCAGGATTTATCTTTGGGCAGGGAGTAAGATGGTGGCAGCTGATTAGGTCTCCTCTCAATATAAGACAATTTCCCTACAAAGAAAGAGTTGCTTCTTGAAGTTCTTCAGGAAGAGTAGTAAATCACATTGCTAGAAGCTTCCATTTTAGTCTCATTGGCTCAGATTGTGTCACACGCCCACTCACTAAGCAATCATTGGCAAAAAAAAAAAAAAAAAAAAAAAAAGTTATTTCCTCTCTTCAGCACATCAGGACCCATCTCTAGACTTGGGATTTAATTAGCTTGAAGTCCCATCAAACCTGTATAAGAACTGTGCCGATTTTCTAACTCTGGGATGTTGAAAAGGTAAATTTTATTTTCTACTACAAGAAATACTGTTATATTTGAGGATATCTGAGTAACATATTTTGTAATGAAGCTTTGTCTATTGGGGAAAAAAACATGCTTTCAAAAAGTATTTTCCTTCTCTTATAATACACTTTATTTTTTTTTTTCATCATGGGAATGATACTGCTCTGTTTAGAAAACTGTAAATATTCAGAAAAATATAAAGAAGATAATATAAGTTATATGCAATTTCTCACCATCATTAACATTCTAAAAAGCTCTTGCTACTCTGTTTTATTTGTATATTTGTTTATCACGTATTCAATTGGCTTTTAATGACAGAAACCCATTTTGAACTGATTTAAACAAAAATGGGACTTTATATAAAGCACACAGGATATTCCATGGAACACCAGAACAGCTGTACTTGGGACTAATACTGGAAATTAGAAGGCAAGCAGAAATTTAGAAATTAGAGGCTCTATCCTCCTTTATTTTTGCAGCCTGGTTTCCTTGCTTTGGGGGACACACAGTCAAAAATAGCCATCTCATGGGTCTCAACTCTATACCTTCTTTCTCCATTAAGAACAAGCCAATGTTCCTAGAGGAGTCAATTTGTTTTCCCAAGCTTGTGCCAAGAGTTCACATGTGATCCAATCAACTGTGATGAGGAAGCAGTTACACAGAAT
Source organism: Saimiri boliviensis (assembly GCF_048565385.1). Classification (NCBI taxonomy): domain Eukaryota; kingdom Metazoa; phylum Chordata; class Mammalia; order Primates; family Cebidae; genus Saimiri; species Saimiri boliviensis. The sequence goes on from NC_133463.1 coordinate 24,464,534, forward strand.
AACACAGTTACTGAAGACCCAGCATTCAGTGTGACTGCTGGGTCATTTATCAGAGAAGGAGAACCACTGTTCCCTGCACAGATGCCCCTAAAGTTTACTCCTCCTCCTCCTATTGTACTACTACTGCCACTGCTACTATGCAGACACAAAACACAACCATAGAAACCTATAAATGTCATTGAGACTACCCTGAACACAAAGTTTTATAATCTGTCTTTTAAAACATTTTCCATGCATTCCAACATGAACATCTCTCCCATATGATTATAATGGCTTCCAAAACACCATTTTCTGTGGCTGTGTAATATCCCATCTAATAGAGGTATCATTTCTTAGTTGTCCAACAATTGAAGAATAAATGCTTAAATCATTCTCAATTTCTTGCTGTCATAAATAATAATGCTTGAATAGAAATCTTCGTAGAGTGGTTTTTGCCTGAATATTGGATTACTCCCATAGAATGGAGTCTTAATAGCAGAAATAATGGGGGCACAAGACTTATTGAGGCTCTTGCTGCACATTGCCAAATTGTGTTCCAGAAAGGTTGCACTAAATTACATTTCTGCAGCAATGACTGAGGGTTCTCATTTTGTGGAGTGAGTCTTTGGTAATATGGAATCTAATTACCCAGAGATATCCTATTCAATGAACTGTGTCATCATATCAGAACCATTTTACAGGTACAGTAGAATTTATTCCAACCATTTTATCAAGGTAGAATTCCCAGACACTGCCTGTTTCTACATCCTGCCCAGCAGTAATGAATTCTGTGTTTCTCTCCTGAAAGCTTGGGGCCACCAGGCACTGCAGGTTCGTTGAGTGATGTCTGTCTGACCTTACAACAGGGGATGGGTGAGAGTAAGGCTTTTCTATTTTGACATGTATACTCAGGTAGTGATCATAAACCAAGCCTTCAGTGAATACCAGGTCAGATGGAGAGAAAATTCTCTGAAACTGACTATCAATCAAGAGGAAGTTGGCCAAAAGCAGTGTCTCATGCCTGTAATCTTAGCACTCTGGGAGACTGAGTCAGGAAGATCACTTGAGGCCAAGAATTCAAGAGACAAGCCTGGGAAACATAGCAAGACCCATCTCTACAAAAAACAAAATTAACTGGGCATGGTGGTGTGCACCACCTGTAATCTCAACTACTAGGGAGGTTGAGCCCACGATTTGAAGGTTACAGTGATCTTTGATTGTGCCATTGCACTCCAGTTTGGGTGACAGAGAACACCCTATCTCTAAAAAAGGTAAAAGTAAAAACAGGAAGTCAAAATCGTAAGCCGCAAAGGAAGTTTTGGGTTATCACCCAAAGGTTGGTGGAGGGAGATTACAGGCAGGATTACAAGTGTCTGTAGGGATCAAGCAGATAGAGGAGAGAAGCAGTTTGGGTATGGGTTGAGGCCAGCTGGAAAGCCCACCAACTCTCTAAAGTCTCTGCTCCTCACCTCCCACTACTGCTATCATGGGAGATACCCTGGTGTTCTAGGATTCAAAATCTTTTTGAAAGAAACCAGAAATGTGAATTTTAATAGATTTCCTAATTGTCAAATATTGTTTAAAGTTTTTAGAAAAACTGTATGTGTTCTTCTGTTTCTTATTTCATTTAGCATAGTGTCTTCCATTTCTGTGTTGTCACAAATGGTAGTATTTTCTTCTTTTTTAAGGCTGAGTAATATACATGGTCTGTATTTACCACATTTTCTTTATCCAGTCATCTGTTGATTGACATTTGGGTTGTTCCTACTTCTTGGTTATTGCATATAATGCTGCAATGAACATGGAGTGTAGATATCTTTTCAAGATCCCTATTTCAATTCTTCTGGACATATACCCAGGAGAAGAATTGCTGGATCTTATGGTACTTCTATTTTTAGCTTTTTGAAGAACCTGTATGCTCTTTTCCATAGCAACTACAAGATTTTATATCCCCATCATATTATAAACATATTCTAATTTCTCATTATCACCAACACATATTATCTTTAGTTTTTAAAATAATAGCCATCCTAATATGTGTGAGGTGACTACATGGTTCCACTTATATGACAAATTTAAAATAGTCAAACTGCTCAGCACTTTGGGAGGCCGAAGAGATAGGATCACTTGACGCAAGGAATTTGAGACCAGGCTGGGCAACATAACAAAATCTCTGTCTCTACAAAAAAAAATAAAACTTACCCTGGCATGATGGCATGTGCTTCCTATAGTCCCAGCTACTTCCTGTAGTTCCAGCTACTTAGGAAGCTGAGGCAAGAGGATCCTTTGAGCCCAGGAGTTCAAGGCTATACAGTGAGCTATGATTATGCCACTGCACTCCTACCTGGGTGACAGAGTGAGACCCTGTCTCTTAAAATAAAATCAAATAGTCAAACTTACAGAAGGAGACAATACAAAGGTGGTTGCTAGGGACTGGGGCCCTGAGGGAGAAGGAAATGGGACATTGTTCAGTGGATGTAAAGTTATAGTTATACAAGATAAATAAGTTCTAGAGATGTGCTGTACCACAATGTGCTTATAGTTAGCACTACAGTGTGTGCACTTAGGATCTTATTTAAACTTAGGTTAACCATTCTTATCAAAAGAAGAAGAGGGAGGAGGAGGAGGAGGAGGAGGAGGAGGAGGAGGAGGAGGAGGAGGAGGAGGAGGAGGAGGAGGAGGAGGAGGAGGAGGAGGAGGAGGAGGAGGAGGAGGAGGAGGAGGAGGAGGAGGAGGAGGAGGAGGAGGAGGAGGAGGAGGAGGAGGAGGAGGAGGAGGAGGAGGAGGAGGAAACAGCAGCAGCAAAGGGATACAGGAAATCTGACAGTAATTAATGTGTTTATTACCTTGATTGTGGTGATAATATCATAGGTATATGTGTGTGTCCAGATTAATCAATGTGTATACGTTAAATATGTATGGTTTTTTATCAATTATTTTTTTTAAAAGCTGTAAAAATGATACTATCAAAAACAAAAGAGCAAATGAAAAGATAATTTTCAAAATGTAGAAAACTAAAAAGCCAAAAACATGTGTATTGGACAAACACTTCTGTGGTCTAGAGATTGTCAAAACTTTTGTGACCTCTGATATGGAAGCTGAAGTGTCACCTGCAGAAATTCTTTATGTGGTTTTCATGGTGACAGACACAGTATAGCTGGGAACATTTTTAAATTTTCAAGGAGAAGGGACAGTTAAGGATCAGGCAAATATGAAGCTGGCTGGAAGCTCCAAGTGTAGAATGCTTTTGTCTATAAGTAGTAAGACCTCTAGATACAAAGAACCCTCTTTTATAAGAGAGAAGATAACTTTTACCTTGGCTGAGGCTATACCTCCAAAAATTGTGAGTATTGTCACATTCTTACGCAAAAAGTACATCCTCTGTGAAGGAATAAGCATCTGAAATAATGTGTTCAGGTAATTGATTTCAATGACTAGCCTCAGCAAGCCTAGATTCTGCAACTGTTCTATAATGTATCACTTTGGCATGTAGATGAGTTCCAGATAAGGCATCAATTTGTGATGTTCAGGTCTAAAAATAGAGCCACAGCCTCGTCAGTTTGCCCTTTAGATTCTATTTCCTTTTTACTCTGCTGTCAGCTGAGTCCCTGGGATCATCATAAATCTGATAATAACAAGTCTTGTGTTTGGGAAGGAAAACGGATATGTTGGAAATCTGTGAACCTGGCTGTTTCAACTGGCTTTCTTTCCTCAGGAAACTTTAGCAACCCCATCTATCATCTTGACAATGCTATGCCTTACATACGGAGCCTTCAGACTCACAGCCATCTAAGGACCTTTCATTATGTATTAGTTCCCTAACTGCAGGGGAGCAAAGTTCCTCCTGGTCTTGCTTCACACATCACCAGGAGCAGTGAATTCCTGGCACCCTAATCAGCTCAGCTCAGAAGGCACTGTAATCTGTCTCTGATGGGATGGAGGATCACACGAAAAGAGAAAGCACATTCTATGTTGAAGCACATTCTCATGATATGGACATAGATTTCAAGTTACAACCTAAGCAATAGCTTAATATTTCCCCTTTGCAATAACAAAGGGGCCACAGATCCCATGTAAGTAGTTCAGCAGGACAGTCAACATATAGGCTTTTCAAATAGACCACTAGAGATTCACAGACCAGCTCTTGGTTTGGGAGCTACTGATTGTTTCTTGCAACATTTCATGCTGTGTGAGTTTGAATACTAAGGAAAAGAGCTTATCCTGCATCCTCGATTAGATGTGCAATATATGTGCCAGCATGTTTGCAGTCTAGAATTATGAGGAAAAAAACCATATAACTGTAAAAAAGATGTATCTCTCCTTATTAGGCTATTAGCTCCTTGACATCAGGAACAATGTCTTATTCATCATTCTATTTCCAAGGTAACTTTTCTGACTTGTACCTCGATGTCTTAAGAGGCCTTTATATTCCAACATGTGCCGAATTAATATTAGAGGACTTCAGAAATATTTCCATTGATCATGCCACCTTTCTGAAGTGCCCTTCTGGAAGAAGTTGCCCTTCTTCCAACTACTCCTGAATGCAGAACTGGAAATGATGTTTAGAGTCAGCCTATCTTCTGCTCTGGAAAGGGGTACAGCCACAGGGAAAAAAAGTCTTACTCCTGGGGTTACCTTTTTTTTTTTTTAAGATACTATGCAATATAATACTCTTCTGTCATGAGAATATTTTAAAATTAGTTAGCTTGATATGCAGGTATGGGTATAGAAAAAAGTTTGATAAAACTACGCCAACCTGTTAACAGGTTATCTCTAAGAGAACATAAAATATTTACTTCCTAATTTTATATATTTTTGTAAGGCATGGTTTTCTTTGACAGAGAACATACACTATTTGTATTAGTGTGTTAGTCTGTTTTCGTGCTGCTGATAAGAACATAGCTGAGACTGGGTAATTAAAGAATAAAAGTTTAATTCACTCATAGTTCTACATGGCTGGGGAGGCCTCACAATTATGACAGAAGGCGAGGAGAAACAAGTCACATCTTACATGATGGCAGGGAAGACAAAGCTTGCACAGGGGCACTCCTCTTTATAAAACCATCAGATCTTGTGAGACTTATTCACTATCACAAAAACAGCACAGGAAAGACCTATCCCCATGATTCAATTTTCTCCCACTAAGCCCATCCCACAAGATGTGGGAATTGTGGGAGCTACAATTCAACATGAGATTTGGTTGGGGACACAACCAAACCATATCATTCCGGTCCTGGCCCTTCCTAAATCTCATAACTTCACATTTTAAAACCAATCATGCTTTCCCAACAGTCTCCCAAAATCTTAACTCATTTCAACATTAACTCAGAAGTCCACAGTCCAAAGTCTCATCTGAGACAAGGCATATCCCTTCCACCTATGAGCCTATAAAATCAAAAGCAAGTTAGTTACTTTCTAAATACAAATAGAGGCATTGGATAAATACAGCCATTCCAAATGGGAGAAATTGACCAAAACAAAGGGGCTGCAGATCCCATGCAAGTCCAGAATCCATTGGGGCAGTTAAATCTTAAGGCTCCAAAATGCTCTTCTTTGACTCCATGTCTCACATGCAGGTCATGCTTAGGCAAGAGGTGGGCTCCCATGGCCTTGGAGCAGCTCTGCCCCTGTGGCTCTGCAGAGTATAGTCTCCCTCCCAGCTGTTTTTAGAGGCTGGCATTGAAATTCTGTGGCTTTTCCAGGCACACAGTGAAAATGTGGTGGCACCCACCCCACATTTTCCTTCTGCATTGCCCTAGCAGAGGTTCTCCATGAGGACCCTGCCCCTATAGTAAACTTCTGTCTGGACATTCAGGCATTTCCATACATCCTTTGACATCTAGGCAGAGGTTTTCAAACCTCAATTCTTACTTCTGTGTTCCTGTAGGCTCAACACCATGTGGAAGCTGCCAAGGCTTGGGGCTTCCACCTTCTGAAGCCATGACCTGAGCTGTACCTTGGACCCTTTTAGTCACAGCTAGAGCAGCTAGGATGCAGGGTACCAAGTCCCTAGACTGCACACAGCAAAGAGACTCAAAGCCTCATCCACAAAACCATTTTATCCTTCTAGGCTTCTGGACCTGTGATGGGAGGGGTTGCTACAAAGGCCTCTGATATGCCCTGGAAATATTCTCCCCATTGTCTTGGTGATTAACATTTGGGTCCTTGTTGCTTATGCAAATTTCTGCAGCCAGCTTGAATTCCTCCTTAGAAAATTGGGTTTTCTTTTCTATTACATTGTCAGGCTGCAAATTTTCCAAACTTTCATGCTGTTTCCCTTTTAAAACTGAATGCCTTTAGTAGCACCTAAGTCACCTCTTAAATGCTTTGCTGCTTAGAGATTTCTTCCACCGATATACTAAATCATCTCTCTCAAGTTCAAAGTTCCACAAATCTCTAGATCAGGGGCAAAATGCCACCAGTCTCTTTACTAAAACGTAAAAATAGTCACCTTTGCACCAGTTCCCAACAAGTTCCTCATCTCCATCTGAGATAACTTCAGCCTGAATTTCATTGTCCATATCATTATCAGCATTTTGGGCAAAGCCATTCAACAAGTCTCTAGGGAGTTCCAAACTTTCCCACATTTTTCTGTCTTCTTCTGAGCCTTCCAAACTGTTTCAACCTCTGCCTGTAAAGTCACTTCCACATTTTCAGGTATCTTTTCAGCAGTGCCCCACTTTACTGGTACCAATTTACTGTATCAGTTCATTTTAACACTGCTGATAAAGACATACTTGAGACTTTATAATTATAAAGGAAATTATAATGGTAAGGAAAGAGGTTTAATTCACTCACAGTTCCACATAGCTGAGGAGGCCTCACAGTCATGGCCAAAGGCAAGGAGGGGCAAGTCACATCTTATGTGGCAGCAGGTAAGAGAGAATTTGTGCAGGGAAACTCATCTTTATAAAACTATTAAATCTTGTGAAACTTATTTGCTATCGTGAGGACAGCACAGGAAAGACCCACCTCCATGGTTCAATAACCTCCCATGGGATCCCTCCTACAAGACATGAGAATTGTGGGAGCTACAATTCAGACACAATTTGGTGGGGACACAGTCAAACCATATTACTATTTTTGTAAACAGAAAAAGCATGCACACTTTTGAAATAATTAGGTTTCATTTGCTTATGCTCACTTTATATTAATCAAATGATCTCCTCTTCAATGATATTTGGGAGATACCTTTCACTCATCAGCAAAATCTTTATCCACCAAGGTGGGATATCTCTGAGATTCCTCACCAGTGTTTTTTACTGATTCATGTTAGATATAAGTTTAGAGATTATACTTTCTGACCTTCTAAGGTTGCATAATATTGAGGGTCTACAGTTTCAATTAACCCAAATGTACTGATGACACCACAGAAATGTTGGATATGACAGAAATATAGATTCTTAATGATGTAGAGTTGAGAAGTCTTGAGGGTAATGTAATCCAATCTTTCTCACCATGCTGGCCTTCCCCTGCATCAACCTCTTTAGAAAGCTTTCTGGGAAGAGGAGCAAGGAGACCAGGGAGTACGCTCCCTGGTTGTGCAATTTTTTAAAGAGAACTTCCCTTATACACTGAGCTGCAACTTGCCCCACCAGAATATCCATCCATTCATTGATCCCCTCTCTGCCTTCTGGAGCTGCACGTCCAGGGCTGTGTGCCCAGCCTCATGGCTCTCTCCACCTGTCAGAACATGTGCAGAGATGCTTACAGGTTTGTGAGACAAAGCGGCTGACAGGAGTTAGAGGGAGCAGACAGAAGGGCCTGGTAAAGAATGAGTGGATGAGGCACAAATTGGTTTTGGAAGTGAGTCTTCATCAGTTTCACATAACCTTAAAGCACAAAAGACTTTTTATTTATTTTGCAGGAGCAAGGAAAAATGTAAGCTAGCTTTAGATGACAAAAAAAAAAAAGTCTGGTCTTACTGAGATATAATAATTTCTAAAGGTAAAAGATAAAAATATTTATTAGGTAATGGGTATATTCCACATCCAGATTTAAGAAATTTCTTGGGTAGCTTCCACCAATTCTGCTCCCAATCTAGAGTGTGGGCCTTTTTAGACATGACCCTACTTGGTAATAAGACTTGTATGGTGTTCTAACAAATCTGTGCTCTTGAATAGGGCCTGGAGTTGAACTGCCTAAAATGCTATCACCCAAATTACTTCATCTTGCTGTGGGTTCAGCAAGATGTACAAGTTATTATAATGTGCAATACATATATACTATGTGGGTTCAGCTGGAAGTTCAGCAAGCTGTACAAGTTATTGTAACATACAATACATATGTACCACAGAGGTTCAGTTGGGGGTTCAGGAAGCTGTACAAGTTACTGTAATGTAATTGAGAGAAGCTAACTGGACTGGGCCATTTCTCTCTTTTTCTCTCTCCCTCCCTTTCTTTCTCTTTCATGATTTAGAATCCAATGAAAAAAGTTTCAGAAAATTCAGCAAAAAATAGAAAAGTGAAAATTAACAAAGATTTAGTAGGAGCTTTTATGTTAAATAATTAGGAGTCCTTTGGTAACTTTTAAAAGAGAAGAAAACAGAATTCCCTGTATAGACTAAAGAGGGGAGAGAGATTAGAGAAATATCTTTTTGAAAGAAGAGAAGACGGTCAGTGAAAATAAGTCTGCAGTTAAAGAGATCAACTTAAAAATGAGAAAAAAAATGTATATTCTTCAGAATGAGGAAAGGAGGGAGAGAACACTGGGTATATTGAAGTGATAGAGTAGTGTATTAGTTTCTGTACTTGCTATAACAAATGATCACAAATTCAGTGGCTTAAAACAACACATTTACTTTCTTAGAGTTCTGTAGGTTAGAAATCTGACCTCTGATGGGGCTAAAATCAAGGTGTTGGTTGGGCTGCCTTCTTCCTAGAGGCTCCATAAGAAAGCCTGTTTCCTGGTCCTTTCCCGCTTCTAGCAGAGCTCACATTATTTGGCTCCTAGCCCCTTCCTGCGTCTTCAAAGCCAGCAATGGCTGGTAGAGTCCTTCTCACATCTCATTACGCTTATACTAATTCTATTGCCTTGCCTTCCTCTTTCACATTTAAAGATCCCTGTGACTGCATTGGACCCATCTGGGTAATCCAGACTAACCTCCCTATTTTAAAGCCAGCTAATTAGCAACTGTAATTCCATCTGCAACTTCAATTCCCCTTTGCTATGCAAGCTGACAGTTTCTGGGGATCAGAACAGGGGGATCTCTGAGAGGTCATTAGCCTATCACAGATGGAAAGTTAAGGAAACTTGGGTAGAGTCATTGTGTTTAGTTAATAAAATTGAAGATTCAATCATTTTCTCAAAGTGAGAAAGAAGAAATACAGCTGGAATTCCTTTTGTTTTCAAGAGGCCAAACAAAAGAACCTGCAGCAGCTTTGGCCAGCATTAACTGTGTACTCTGAAAGAATCCAGATAATAGTACATGCATCAGAGGCTTCTATGGTATAACGATTTCTTCACTTATTTTGATGTTCAGTTCCTTATTTACACTTACTTGTTTAATGTCTGTTTCTCCCTTAGGCTATAAATACCATGAGAGGAGTCAACTATGTCCTTTTTGTTCTCAGCTGTATCCCTTGCACTGAGCATTCCCTGTACCTAGCATCTTTACTAAGCACTAAATAAATATTTATTGACTGATTTTTAAACAAATCTTGCAGTCTTACTGGATAGTCTGACACTTCCACATTTGCACATTTCAAATGGCTTTACTGGTAATGAAACACAAAAGCTTCCACATTCAACTACAGCTCAGAGCAAGGTTTTCACACCATATGGTTCGAAGCCTCTCCTAAGCTTACCCCCTAGTCACTCCCCCGGTCATCTGAATTGGTCCTGTGCTCTCCTAGGCACTTGGAGACTTGATAGGATGGTATTTACCATGGTGTCTAATGGCTCACTTCTCTCATCACACTCCATATCCCTGATTTCAATGTCCTAAATTGGGATCCTTTAAAAGCATCCTACAGCTTGACCAGGACAGACAGAGTTGTTTCTTTTTTTTTTTTTTTCTTTTTTAACAGCTTTATTGAGGTATAATTAATGTACCAAAAATAAACACATTTAAAGTATACAATTCAATGAGTTTTGACATATGTATGTATGTCGCTGTGAAAATACCACAGTCAAAGCAATAAACATATCCATCACCTCCAAAAGTTTCTTCTTGACCCTTTGGTTTTGTTATTTTCTGTTTTGATTTGTTAAGTGTCCTTTGTGTGAAGGACACTTAACATGAGATCTACCCTCCTAACAAAAACTTTAAGTGTACAATATAGTTAACTGTAAGCACAATATTGTACAGCAGATTTTACAGAAGCTTCTCAAAAGGCAATGCCTTTCTTTCTTTCTTCTTCCAGAGCTTATACATTGACTCGTTGAACACAGGGGCCCTTGCAGTGTTTCTGGAGCAGCCAGTTGTCCCCAGGCTCTCCTATCTTTCCTCTCTAGGTGAAGTCATCCTGGAAGGGCAAAGTTCACAATGACTAGTGTGCCTCTTGGGAACGATGTTTAATCGACAATGGCCACTTACCTCATATTAAATTCCAGCCGCAATTCTATGTGCTCTCTGGCCACAATCCTCACAATTCAAATCACCATGGACTTGGATTACGTAATTCTGAGCTAAATATTTCCTTCAGACATGTTGTTGGCTTTCCTGACTCACTGAGGTCAGGACACTTTCTAAGCATTGTTTTTCTGTTTGAAATGATAGATTTGTGCTGATCCATCCAGTTTTTGTGTGTGTGCTTAGCAGGAAAAGTTAGTCAGATCATAGACTTGGGTCAGGAGGACAGACTAATCATCAAAAATTAAAGATAAATCAATCTTTGGTGATGTACTCCTTAATCATTTAAGAAATTTTAAGAATTTAAGTAGTTTAAGGTATAAAATACACAAGGTTTATTCAATTTTGTTTATCCAAAGGCAGCTTTACTCAACATCCCATAAGGGAGTCTGTGAGTCCTAAAAGGAATAAACTCATCAACCATTTAGAAGAAACAATCTGTTTATAATCTCATCTCACTCCCTACAATAGAGCAAATTCTAGATATATGGAAGTGATAAATATAGAATTAAATGTAGAAAAATAGATGCAATGATTCATCAAACAGGAGAAAAATGTCTAAATGTGAAAGCAGTTGGAGAAATTACAGAATAAAAGGTTGTAAACATAAAGATTTATATGACATAAAAACTTTAAATGTCTCTAAGTAATTTGTTATATTGGAAAGGATTACTATTTTTTATATAAGTAGTTAATTTACTTTAAAAAGTAAACACTAAGACTTGAGAAGACAATAGGCCAAAAACAAGAACACTCTTAACTAACCAAAGAGAAAACATGACTAGTTGATAAAAATACAGAAAATGCTTTTATGTCTTTTTTGTTCTCACCTGTATCCCCTGCACCTAGCATCTTTACTAAGCACTAAATAAACATTTATTGACTGATTTGTTAAAATCAGTCAATAAATGGCCGAGCAGTGGGAGGAGCCAAGATGCTAGAGGAGAGGCAACTATGGTCTGCTGCTCCCAGCGAGAGGAATGCAAAAGGAGAATGATATCTGCATTTCCAACTGAGGTACCTTGTTCATGTTATTGGGGCTGACTAGGTGGTTGGTGCAACCCACAGAGAGCAAGGAACAGCAGGGGGCAGGGGCTGATGGTTCACCCAGAAACCGCACAAGGCAAAGGGACCTCCCAAGCCAAGAAAGGTGGTGAGAAACTCCTACGCACCCAAGGTACTACGCTTTTCCCACAGATTTTTGCAATCAGTAGATCAGAAGATTCCCTTGTGAGCCTACAACACCAGGGTCTTGGGTCTCAAGCACAAAACTGGGCAGATCCATGGCAGCTGCTCCAGTCAGCGGCTGTCGGGACAGGCACTGAACTTAAGGAGTTTGTACATACTCCAGCAGTACCTGGAACTCCAGTGAGGCAGAACCATCCACTCCTGTAGAAAGGGGGCTGAAACTCGAAAGCCAAACAGCCTCACTCAGTGGAAACCTGGAACCCTGGAACCCCATGGGAGTGAAAGTCCTACTCCCAGGGAACCCTGCAAGCTAAGACCCACTGGCTTGGAATCACTGCTGACCAGCACAGCAGCCTGGAGTCTGCCTAGGACTGCCGAAGGAGGCGGGGCAGGAACCACCATTACTGCGGCTCTGTTGGCAGTTTCCCCTGCCAGTTCTAGGGAGACTGGAAGGTTTGGACTGGGTGGTCCTACTCACTTTACAGCACAGTGGCTGTGGCAGATGGTGGCCAGACTGCTTCTTTAGGTGGGACTTAGATCCATTCCTCCTCACCAGGCAGGGCCTCTCTGCAGTAATGCAAGCAACTCCAGCTAGGGGCTTACAGACAGAACTCTTACTTCCCTGAAACAGAGCACCACAGGCGAGAGGTGGCCACAGTCTCAGGCTTAGTGGACTTAAATCATTCAGGCCTGCTGGCTCTGAAGAGTCCAGCTAATCCAGACAAGGGGGATTCCCCCAGCTCAGCGTACCAACTTGCCTAAGGGACAGGCAGACTGCTTCCATAAGCAGGTACCTGATCCCATGTCTCGTGACTGGGTGATACCTCCCAAAACGTTTTGCCAGACACCTCATACAGGAGAGTTTTGGCTGGCATCAGGTTGGTGCCCCTCTGGGATGTAGATTCTGGAGGAAGAATTTTTGCTGTTCTGCAGCATCTGCTGGTGATACCCAGGCAAATAGGGTCTGGAGTGGACCCTAGAAAACTGCATCAGATCTGCAAAGAAGGGCCTGTTAGAAGAAAAACAGACAAACAGAAAGCAACAGCAAGATCATCCAAAAAAAAAAAAAAGCCCACAGAAACCTCATCCAAAGGTCAACAGCCTCAAAGATCAAAGGTAAAGAAATCCATGAAAATAAGGAAAAACCAACACAAAAGCAATGAAAATTCCAAAAGCCAGAATGCCTCTTCTCCTCCAAATGATTACAGCACTTCTCCATGAAGGGCATAGAATGGGGTTGAAGCTGAGATGAATAAACTGACAGAAGTAGGCTTCAGAAAGTGGGTAATAATGAACCTCACTGAGCTAAAGGATTATGTTCTAACCCAATGCCAAGAAGCTAAGAACCATGATAAAAGGTTACAGGACCTGTTAACTAGAATGACCAGTTTCAAGAGAAACATAAATAACCTGACAGAGCTGAAAAACACAGCACGAGAACTTCACGAGGCAAATACAAGTATCAACAGCCGAATTAACCAAGTGAAAGAGAGAACATCAGAGCTTGAAGACTGAAATTAGACAGGCAGACAAGATTAGAGAAAAAAGAATGAAGGAGCAAACAAAACCTCCAAGAATGATGGGACTGTTAAAAAGCTGAACTTATAACTAACTGGAGTACCAGAAAGAGACAGGGTAAATGGCACTAAGTTGAAAAGCACACTTCAGGATATCTTCCAGGAGAACTTCTCCAACCTAGCAAGACAGGCAAACATGCAAATTCAGGAAATTCAGAGAACCACAATATGATACTCCATGAGAATATCTACCCCAACATATATAATCATCATATTTTTCAATGTTGAAATGAAGGAAACAATGTTAAGGGCAGTCAGATAGAAAGGCCATGTCACCTACAAAGGGCAGCCCAGCAGACTAATAACGGACCTCTCAGCAGAAATTCTATAAGACAGAAGAGATTAGGGGCAAATATTCAACATTCTTAAAGAATTTGCAACCCAGAATTTTATCTCTGGCCAAACTAAGATTTATAAGCAAAAGAGAAATAAAATCCTTTTCAGACAAGTAAATGCCGAGGAATTTTCACTACCAGATCCACCTTATAAGGGCTCCTGAAGGAAGCACTAAACATGGAAAGGAAAAGCTGTTACCAGCCACTACAAAAACACACTGAAGTACACAGACCAATGACACTATGAAGCAACTACATTAACAAGTCTGCAAAATTAACTACAGCCGGCATCATGATGACAGAACAAAATTCACATGTAACAATATTAATATGAAATGTAAATGGCCTAAATGCCCCAATTAAAAGACACAAAATGGCAAGCTGGATAAAAAGACAAAATGTATCGGTGTGCTGTATTTGAGAGGCACATCTCACTTGAAAAGGCACACACAGGCTCAGAATAAAAGGATGGAGGAAATTTTACCAAGCAAATGGAAAGCAGAAAAAAAGCAGGGGTTGCAATCCTAGTTTCTAACAAAACGGACTTTAAACCAACAAAGGTAAAAAAAAAAAAAAACCAAGAGAGGGCATTACATAATGGTGGAGGCTTCAATTAAACCAGAAGAGCTAACTATCCTAAATATATATGCACCCAATACAGGAGCACCCAGAATCATAAAACAAGTTCTTAAAGACTTACAAAAAGACCTAGACCGTCACACAATAATAGTGAGAGACTTTAATATCCCACTATCAGTATTGGACAGATAATCAAGACAGAAATTTAACGAAGATATTTAGAACTTGAACTCAGTTCTGGACCAAGTGGATCTGATAGACATCTACAGAACTCTCCACCCAAAAACAACAGAATGCATATTTTTCTTGGCACCACATGGCACTTACTCTAAAATTGATCATATAATTGAAAGTAAAACACTCCTCAGCAAGTGCGAAATAACTGAAACCATAAACAGCCTTTCAGACTACAGCACAATTAAATTAAAACTCAAGATTAAGAACCTACTCAAAACCACACAACTACATAGAAATTGAGCAACCTGCTCCTGAATTACTTCTGGGTAAATAATGAAATTAAGGCAGAAATCAAGCAGTTCTTTGAAACCAGTGAGAACAAAGACACAATGTACCAGAATCTCTGAGACACAGCTAATGCAGTGTCAAGAGGGGAATTTATAGCACTAAACACTAACATCAAAAAGCTAGAAAGATCTGAAATTGACACCCTAATATCACAACTAAAAATACTAGAGAACCAAGAGCAAAAAAAACCCTGAGCTAGCAGAAGACAATAAATAACCAAGCTCAGAGCAGAACTGAAGGAGAGAGAGATACACACACGCACACACAAAAAAAACCCTTCAAATAAAACAATGAATACAGAGCTGGTTTTGTGGGGAAAAAAAAATCAGTGAAATAGGTAAGCTGCTAGCTAGACTAATACAGAGAAAAGCCAAGAAGATTCAAGTAAACACAATCAGAAATGATAAGTGGGATGCCACCACTAACTCCACAGAAATAAAATCTTCAGAGAATAAACACTTCTATGTGAATAAACTGGAAAATTTAGAAGAAATGGATAAATTCCAGGACACATACATCCCCCCCAAGATTAAACCAGGAGGAAGTTGAATCCCTGAATAGACCAATAACAACTTCTGAAATTGAGGCAGTAATAAATATCTTGTCAACCAAAACAAAAGTCCAGGTCTAGATGGATTTACAGCTGAATTCTACCAGAGGAACAAAGAGGATCTGGTACCATTTCTTCTGAAACTATTCCAAACAATGAAAAAGGAGGAACTCCTCCCTAGCATATTTTATGAGGCCAGCATAATTTTGATACAGAAATCTGGCAGAGATACAACAAAAAAGAAAACTTTGGGTCAGTGAACATCGATGCAAAACTCCTCAATAAAATACTTGAAAACAAAATCCAGCAGCATATCAAAAAGCTTATCCACCATGAAGCTGCCTTCATCCCCAGGACGCAAGACTGATTCAACATATGCAAATCAGTAAATGTAATTCATCACATAAACAGAACTAAAGACAAGAACCACGTAATTATCTCAATAGACACAGAAAAGATCTTTGATAAAATTCAGTATCCCTTCATGTTAAAAATGCTAAATAAACTAAGTATTGAAGGAACATACCTCAAAATAATAAGAACCATTTATGACAAACCCACAGCCAGTATCATACTGAATGGGCAAAAGCTGGAAGCATTACCACCCTTGAAAACTGGCACAAGACAAGGATGCCCTCTCTCACCACTCTTACTAAACATAGTGTTTGCAGTTCTGGCCAGGGCAATCAGGCAAAAAAAAAAAAAAAAAAAAAAAAAAAAAAGCGTATTCAAATAGGAAGAGAGGAAGTCAAATTTTGTTTGTTTGCAGATGACATGATCCTATACCTAGAAAACCACATCAACTTAGACCAAAAATTTCTTAAGCTGATAAGCAACTTCAGCAAAGTCCCAGGATACAAAATCAATGCACAGAAATCACATGCATTTTTATACACCAACAGCAGACAATCAGAGTGCCAAATCATGAATGAACTTCCATTCACAATTCCCCCAAAGAGAATAAAATACCTAAGAATACAGCTAACAAGAGAAGTTAAGGGACTCTTCAAGGAGAACTGCAAACAACTACTCAAGGAAATCAGAGAGGTCACAAGCAGATGGAAAAACATTCCATGCTCATGGATAGAAAGAACCAATATCATGAAAATGGCCATACAGCCCAAAGCAATTTGTAGACTCAATGCTATTCTGATTAAACTACCATTGACATTTCTCACTGCATTTGAAAAAAACTATTTTAAAAATCATATGGAACCAAAATGAGCTCTTATAGGTAGGACAATCCTAAGCAAAAAGAACAAAGCTGGAGGCATCATGCTACCTTACTTCAAAATATGCTACAAGGCTACAGTAACAAAATCAGCATGGTACTGGTACAAAAACAGGCACATAGATCAATGAAAAAAATACAGAACTCAGAAATAAAACTGCACATCTATAGCCATCTGATATTTGACAAACATGGAAAAAACAAGCAATGGGGAAGGGATTCACTGTTTAACAAATGGTGCTGGAAGAACTGGCTAGCCATATGCAGAAAATTGAAACTGGACTCCTTCATTACACTTTCTACAGAAATTAACTCAAGATGGGTTGAAGACTTAAATGTAAAACCCAAAACTATAAAAACCCTAGAAGAAAATCTAGGCAACACTATTCGGGACATGGGCATGAGCAAATATTTTATTTTGAAATCAGCAAAAGCAAATGCATCGAAAGCAAAAATTGACAAATGGGATCTAATTAAACTAAAGAACTTCTGCACAGCAAAAGAAACTCTCATTGGAGTTATCAGACAACCTATAGAATGGGAGAAAATTTTTGAAATATATTAACCTGATGAAAGTCAAATGTCCAGAATCTACAAGAAATCTAAACAAATTTATAAGAAAAAAAGACATTAAAAAGTGGGCAAAGGATATGAACTGACACATCTCAAAAAAAAAAAAGATATACATGAGACCAACAAACATGAAAAAAAGCTTAACATCACTGATCTTTAGAGAAATGCAAATCAAAACCACAATGAGAAACTGTCTCATACCAGTCAGAATGGTGATTATTAAAAAGTCAAGAAACAACAGATGCTGGTGAGGTTGTGG
This sequence comes from Saimiri boliviensis, assembly GCF_048565385.1. Classification (NCBI taxonomy): domain Eukaryota; kingdom Metazoa; phylum Chordata; class Mammalia; order Primates; family Cebidae; genus Saimiri; species Saimiri boliviensis. Next base: position 24,481,904 of record NC_133463.1, read on the forward strand.
AGAAACAGGAATGCCTTTACATTGTTGGTGGTTAATTAGTTAAACCATTTTGGAATACAGTGTCATATTTCCTCAACAATTTAGAAACAGAAATACCATTTGACCCAGCAATCCCATTACTAGGTATGTACCCAAAGGAATATAAATCATTCTATTATAAAGATACATGCAAGAGTATATTCACTGTAGCACTATTCACAATAGCAAAGACATGGAAACAACCCAAACACTCATCTGTGATAGATTGGATAAAGAAAATGTAATACATATACAACATGGAATACTATGCAGCCATAAAAAAGAAATGAGATCATGTCCTTTGAAGGGACATGGATGAAGCTGGAAGCAATTATCCTCAGCAAGGTAACCCAGGATCAGAAAACCAAACATTGCATGTTCTCACTTATAAGTGGGAGCTGAACAATAAGTACACATGGACCCAGGGAAGGGAACAACACACACTGGGGCCTGTCAGGGAAGGGCAGGTGGTGGATGAGCATTAGGGAAAAGAGCTAATTCATGCCTGGCTTAATACCTAGGTGATGGGTTGATAGGTGCAGCAAACCACTATGACACACATTTACATATGTAACAAACCTGCACATCCTGCACATGTACCCTGGGACTATATATATATATATAAATGAAAATGCTTTACCTTGCAGTAAACAAATTAAAAAAAAATAGATTCCATTTTAACTCCTTTATTTACTTATTCAGTAGATTATTAATTCAACTGGTCTTTATTAAACAGGCCCATGCAAGATAGTGATAATTTAGTTACTGGACATCCAGAGTCCCTGACCTGTGAGGTTCCAGCCCAGTGAAGGGAGAAAGACTCAAACAGGGAAAAGAGGTACCAAAAAAATCAAAGGAGGGGTCACATATACCTGGGCAGGGAAGGGTTTGATAAATATTTCATATCATTAATAATACCACTGCTGGTAAGAATTTAGCACAAATGGACCTTCTTAGATACTGCAAATAGGAATAAAAATTGTTACCATGCTTTTGAAAGTAATTTGTCAAATTATTTTAAGAACTCTAAAAATATTCACACTCTATGACCCAGTTATTATTCTTCTGGGCATCTAATCAAAAGAGAAGATTTTATGTCCAGAAAAAAAATTATAGACAAAGATTTTCATAATACTATTAGTGATGATTAAAAGGGCAAAAATCTGGGAGAAATTTATATAACCACGTTATAGAGAAATTGTGATCCCTCAATTTAATGAAATATTATATAGCCATTAAAAATAATTTTCATGAAAACTATTATATGGAGCAAGTATTGGACATCTCAAATGATCTATATAATGAAATTAAAACTATGTAATAAATTTGATATGCCAAAAAATATTCCTGAGTGAAAATTTTAGTAGAAGTGGTGTCTGGATAAGGAATTGTTGTAATGATGTTTTTCTTCTTAATAATTCACTTTCTTAATAAGTGTAAGAGGGTTGTACCTTCCTGTACTATTGATTCTGGGCTTAGCCATGTGACTTTCATTAGCCAGTGGAATGTGAATAGATATAACGTGTGCTTTAGCCCTGTAGAAGCTTTAAAGGCAATTGCCTAATTGAACTTAGTCTCTTGCATTTTTCTGCTCTACCATGAGAACTGTACCTCCTAGACAGGGGCTGCTCCTTAACCCTGGAGCTCAGAAAGAGAAAACAACAGGTCAACCTGCAGACCACTTATTATGGGATAGGGAAATAAAACTGTCGTTATAAGTCCCTGGAGTTTTGTAGCTGTTTGTTACTTCAGCAATGTCTGACTTATACAAAAACGCTGTGTGTTTAATATTTTGAAATACAGTATTTCCAGAAGTGTCTTCATAAGCATTTAATGATTTTCAAGGTTTTAGATAAAAACAAGTGCCTCTGTCTGAAACCTGAGAACAGCCTTGGAGGGGAATGAAAATAGCTATTTTCGAGGAAGATGGAGGATGATGTCTGAGTATCATGGGAAATTATCATAACTTGTCCTGAGGAATTTAAGGCGTCTCAGTTAAAGTAAATAACTCTTTTTTTTATTCTTAAACTTAGTTTACTTTTTGCTTTTCTTATTGAAAATGAGGGAGAAAGCCATTTGAGAGCAAGCATTGGGAATAACTAATGAAGATCTAGATTCAGGAAAAATTTCTATCCCTGTAAAGAATGTTCTTTCCCTTACCAGCTCATTCTAATTCTGTTCAATTAATGTTCTCTTCATTGCCTCAGAATAATAAGAATCAGCTCTGTCACCATTATGCTAGTGATAAGTTCAGTGGCTTTGTCTGTTAGCAGGGGTGACAGCAAAGAATTCTTAATATTTAAAGTACAGAATGAGCCCATAATAGATAGCAGCAAATAACATTCAAAATGTTGTTTGGAAACAATCTTTTTCTTATTCCAATAATGAGAATAAGAAGTTGTCTCTAAACTCACTGCTGCCAATAATATATCTAAAGCAGTACACGGGAGATTTTTACCTTTGGGGGGAAAACCTAAGAGCCATACTTTGGCATTGGGCTTAGGAACAACAACAAGAAGTAGACTACTAAGTTCTCTGGCAAGTTTGAAAACGTATAATCAGTTTATGATAATTTGATACTAATGTATATTGGAATATACGCATTTATTTAACGAGATGCTATTTAGCATCTACTGAACCTCATGCATTCTACTAGGTACCAGGAATACAATAGTGAATAAGATCGACACAGCTTCTGCTTTTTTAGATTCTTCAGAGAATGATGTGTCCCTAGCCTTCATTAACCATACAGTCCAATGGGAAAGACATTTAAGTAACTAGGAAAGAAAAAGTTGCTGTGGAGGACTGCAAGAGCAACTCAACTAGAGGAAAAGGGAGCCAAGGAAAGGAAGGCTTCTAGAGGTAGTGAGGACTAAGCTTATTTCCAAAGGATCAATAAAAGTTATCCAAGACTATAGAGGGATGAGGACCCTGTGATCAAGAAAAGTCCAGGAACACCATGTTAAAAGTGAGATGGGACATGTGCATTATGGGAAATTAGAGTTTCACTGAGTGAGCATGAGTGGGAGATGATCAGTAGAGGTGGCTGGAGGGGTTGGCAGGGGCCAGATCACTCAGAGAATTGAAAGCCATGCAAAGGAGTCAGGGCTTTGTCTTATGAAGAATGGAATGCCAATAAAAGGATTTCAGGCAGAGAATCCGTATGGTCTGACTGATATTTCAGTGAACTCATTCCACTAATATGATTGTGAGTGGGTCATTTGTTATATATAGTCTAGAAAATAAGCAATGTATCCAGAAGTAAAGTGTAGACAGGGAAGATGGAGAGTGGAAGGATCCAAAACATATTTAGGGGATAGAATCAGTTGGAATTATCAGGATCACCCAGATCACTCCTTTTCTCCATCATCACACTCCCCGTTACCGTGTTGAAAATTTGGGTTCCTAAGTATTTTATCTCTCTGGAAGAAAATACCCTCTTATGGCTGACTGCTATATTTAGACCATTAAATTTCTCATTGTCTATTAATAAGTTATATGTCTAGTTGCACACGTCAGGCTCATTTAAATCGGGATTCTCAAGTCTGATATCTCCAGTAAGATTACAAGGCCAAGGACCTCTTCCTCATATGACAAATTCACCAATCATGCCATCCTGCAAATTCTCTTGATAGGGGCTCTGCTACCCACATTTATGTTACAAGGTATCTCCTTTGAACTTCTATCTGTCTCAGAGAAGCTTTGAGTCATTTATTAGTTCTAGTTCTACTTAGTTCAGAGAGCAGGAGCAGCACTAAAAGCAGTCAGTGTTAGGAAAAAGCTTATTAGTGTAGAACAACAGTAAATCGGAGTTCCTCAAATCTATCATGTTTATAGTCACAAAACTTTCAGGATTGTGCAAGGCAAAGAAATGCAAACCACAAGCTATGCCTAGAGAGTGGTAAGGGTCATTCAGGAAGGAAGCCCAGCTATCTCAAAAGAGAAGATTTATGCTACTCCTAAGTCTCAACGCAGTTTTTTAAGTTAAATTAGTCGTGGCTCTGTGAATTTAACTTTTTTGATTTGCAAGTAGCAATGTCATTTGAGCTAATTATCAATTAATTGTTCAAAATTTGCTTTCAGTCATGTAGATTACATATATTTCCTCATGATTGATCTCATATATCCATCTAAATTTGTAACTCCCATTATACTCTCAATGCATCACGAATATTTCTTTCAACCAATTATTATTGTTTTCAGTTATACAATTGTAAAATAATTTCCTTAATATTCACTTCCAGTAGTTCTATGGTGCTTACCACCATATTCTTATTGTCCATTGCCTGTTAGTTACTCACCAAATACTTACTGGTTAAGCATTTGGGTGATTGATTGCATGGATTAGCAAGATGGATTACAAGACTATAGAGGTTTGTGGTTTTATGGTCATGCATATTTCTTCAGGGAAAGATTTCTTGATGATCCTGAAGGATTTCATCCTGATTCCCCATAGCTAGACATATGCTGTGAATAAAATGGCATATTACACCATAATGGTAAAGAACATCAATACTGCAGATGGACTAGCTCCACTGCTTCTTAAATATACAACAATGGGCAACTTACCCAACCTCTCTGTGTTCTAGGCTTCTCCTTTGTAAAATTGGGATAATAAAAGTATCTGTATCAGGAGCTTGTTTTAGGATTTAAAGTACTTAAGTGCTGGGCACCAAGTAAGTATTACTTACTATTAGCAATTATTATTACATAATTGAAAATAATCTAGGCTTTCTAATTCCTAGGATTCTAAGTCCAAACTTGTATTCAACACTGTGGCTTGGTTTTCTGTTATCTTTAGCTGAATACGTTCCTAACAGATACAAAGAGGCAAAATTGAGGATATATTTCAAGCAGAAGAAAGTCTGCACAAAGGGTCTGTCTTCCCAAGATACAGGTTAAACACTTAGCATGGCAGGCATAAATGTGGACAGTAAAAAGAGAGAAGTGTGTGGGGCATGCCAGGAAATATGGCTATAAGTGGAAGTCTCTGAACACTATAGGTGTGGATTTGTATTTATATTTTATAGTAACAAACTAACAGAGAGTGTTAGGCAGTTAAGTGATGTGATTAATATTGCTTATTTAGAAAAGTAATCCAGTCATTTTTCTGCAATGCACTGGAAGCAGGTTAAGAGAGGGGTATAGTAGTGTAAAGAAGGGATGAACCTAAGCAGCAGTGATGGAGTGAAGAAGAGGGGCCATCTACAAGAGACCTTCATGTTTCTGGCACCAAAAGACTCCTTACCTAGCAATAGCTAAAAAGCTGGGAAGTTTGGGAAAGAAATTTAGAATTGAAGTAGGACTATGGAGTCAAACTGTTGGATTGAATCACAGCTCCTCCATCTGGCACCTGCATATATTTCACCAAGATCTTCAATCTCAAAAAGCCAGTGTCATCACGGGGAGAGATCTTCTATGTTTTCTTCCAGATGTTTTATGGCTTCATGGTTTGCATTCAAGACTGTGATCAATTTTGAGCAATATTTTGTATATGGCATGAGGCATGAGTAATTTTTCATATGGATGTCAAATTATTCAAGCATCATTTTCTCAATAAGACTACTCTTCCCCCTCGTTGAATTACCTTGGCACATTTATTGAAAGTCAATTGTCCATATATGTATGTTTATCTCAAAATTCTATTCAGTTTTACAGCTCAATATGTTTTCCCATTGTCTTAATTACTGTAGCTTTATGGCAAGTTTTGAAATCAGGTAATGTGGATTTCCAAACTTTGATTTCTCTTTTTCAAAAATTTTGACTAGTTTAGATCTTTTGATTTTCCACATCAATAAGATGAGCTTGTCAATTTCTAGAAAAGGACTTTTAAATAGGATTTTACTAACATACATAAATCTATAGATCAACTGGAGAAGAATTGACATATTAACAATTTTAAGTTTTCTAACGTGAATATGGCATATTTCTCCAATTATTTAAATCTTCAATTTTTATCAGCAATGTTTTATTTTTACAAACAGTTTGTGTCTCACACATATTTTGCTAGCTCTCTTCCTATATATTTCCTGGTTTAGTGCTCTCATAAGTGGCATACATTTTAAATTTCTGATTGTTTGTTGCTATTACATAGAAAAACAATAGATTTTTATATTTTTGTTGGTATTTTGGATTATTTGTGTTTATATATGGATTAAACAGGCAAATAAAGACAACATTTTTTTATTTCCAATCTGCATCTCTTTTGGTTTTTTGTTGCTTTACTTCACTGAATAGGATCTCCAATACAATGTTAAATAGAGCTAGTGAGAATGGATAGCCTTGCCTTATTCCTTGTCTTAGAGGATAAGCATTTAGACTTCCATCATTAGTATGATGTTAGCTGTTGGTTTTTCAAGGATGATCCTCATCAGATTCTAGAAGTTTCCTTCTATTTATGGTTTAATGAGAATTTTTATGATGAATGGGTATTAGATCTTATCAAATCATTTTTCTGCATCTACTAAGCTGAGCATGTAGTTTTATAAGCTGTCAAACTGATGAGTTATAACAATTTTTAAATGCTCAAACAACATTTAAATTGGTGAATGGTGAGTGGGTATGGAAACTTGTACCTGTGTTTTAAACTCACGATGCATTTTTACTATTCTGCTTTAAATACTAAACTGTCTCTTCAAAGTTTAACGTTGAGAAAAAAGTATCTTTTCTGTGTGACATCATTTTTACCATTTATGGCAGTCTTCATTTTTCCACATAGTGACTAAAATTTCCATCTGGTATTATACTGTGTCTTCCTGAAAAACTTAACTTAACATTTCCTATGGGGTATGTCTGCTGTCAGTGTATTTTCTTTTTAACTTTATTTCAAGTTCCGTGGTACATGTGCAGGATGTGTAGGTTTGTTACATAGGTAAACATGTGCCAGGGTGGTTTGCCGCACCTATCAACCCATCACCTAGGTATTAAGCCCCGCATGCATTAGCTGATGCTGTCCCTCCCTCTGCCTCCCAACAATGTATTTTCTCAGCTTTTGTTTGTCTGAAAAAGTATTTGCCTTATTTTTGAAGGATATTGTCACTAGGTATAAAACGCTGACTTGTATAGTTTACGGTGATAAGTCTGCTTTAATTCTTACCTTGGTTTCTCTATGTTTCTTTTTTCTTCTGGCTGCCTACAGAGTTTTTTCTGTTTTTGGTTTTCAGCAGTTTGAGTCATTTTCATGTATCTGCGGGTGTGTGCATGTGAGTGTTTTATTCTGTGTAACCTCCTCATCTTGGGTGTGAATGACTTCATTCTAAAGAAAAGAATATGGCAAATGTGATGGGTCATCGCTTGGGAAAGTAGGTTATAAAAGTCAATGATTCTGTCTTGTTTGAACTTTCTCTCTCTCTCTCTCTCTCTCTCTCCCCCCCCCACCCACCACCCCGCCTCTCTCTGCTATGTTGTGAGCTGCACTACAGAGAGACCCATGCGACAAGAACCTGAGGGAAGTCTCCAGTCAATAGTAAGTGAGGAACTGAGGCTTTCCATACAGCAAGCCAGGAGAAACTGAATCCTACCAAAAACCAAGTGGCCTAGCTTGAAACAAGATCCTGCCTAGATTGACCCTTGACATTACAGCAGCTCCAACTGATAGCTTGACTGCAGCCTGTGAGAGGATGAATCAGATATATTGGAGAAGCCATGCCCAGATTCCTGACTCATAGAAACTGAGATACTAAGCATTTAGTTTTTCAGGTGCTAAGTTTTAGGAGTTGGTACACTGCAAACAATAAGTAAAACTGCCTTCAAGAGGGCACCCTCCAGTCTTGGGATAACCCAGTGGGGGCCCAGGGCACAAACCTTGTGAGGGAGCACAGACTTGCCTAGTATCATGGCTTACCCAGACTCTTTTTTTTTTTTTTTTTTTTTTTGGTGGAGTCTCACTTTGTCACCCAGGCTGGAGTGCAGTGGCACGATCTCGGCTCACAGCAATCTCCACCTCCCAGGTTCAAGTGATTCTACTGCCTTGGCCTCCTGAGTAGCTGGGACTACAGGCACACAGCACCACACCGGCTAATTTTTTGTATTTAGTAGAGACAGGGTTTCACCATGTTGGCTGGGATGGTCTCAATCTTCTGACCTCGAGATCCACCCACCTTGGCCTCCCAAAGTGCTGGGATTACATGCATGAGCCACTGCACCTGGCCAGCTTCCCCATATTCTAAACCGCCAGGCTAGCCTACACTGTGCCTTTGAAAAACGATTAACATTTCAGCTTTTTACTTCTTCCCCTTCCTCTCATGATCTGCCAAAGGCACCCCATCTCTCCTTGGAGGAGTTGTCACTTTTTGGAATTCAGCATACCTGGATGCCTTACCTATTCAGCTCCCTCACTGGCCTAGGAAAAGTTAGAATTCTGTACACTGTCCAGATTTTCCTCACTGTTCAAGGATGATAACAGTATCCTGCAGCTATCTACATACTACTCAGAAGCAGAACGTTCACAATTATTTCTTAAAACTTAAATCCTTCCAATATCCCCTGCTAACCTCACCCTTTACCTATGGCAGGATGGAAATATAGTCAATGTCCATTTGGAGCACTTTTCTTTCCTCTATGAGACCATATGGAAACCTCAGAATTACATGATGTAAGAATACCAAGGCCTGGGTCTATGGCACTGCCATCTTTGGTACTGTTACATTGATTTTACTCCACTGTGATCATTCTCCTGTCCCCACCACCCAGTTCAGGAAATAGGCCCTGAGTTTTTGACCACAGGGCCAGTGTTCTGCGGCATTTCTCATGTGGAGGCCTGAGTCACAGGGAGATACCTGGCTTCCTTTATCTCCTAAGTCTGGGGAAAGCTCAGACATCTTTCCAGACCAAATAAGTTCTTTCTCCATGACTCTTTTTCTGTCCTAACCCTTCCCATAAGAAAAGGGTTGGTGGAGTCAGGGGTTCCTAAGATTACTTTCTCTTTTCTGGTGCACCTCAGCACAGCTCTCTCAGACGATCTTTGGGAAGGTAATGGCGGCCCCTCTTGGTGTGAGCAGATATGAAGAGTGGTGATGCTACCAGCAGTTATTGTAATTTCTTAGTAGCAAATTGTGTTACAAATGACCTATGTCTCTTTAGTTTCTAAATTCCAAGAGTTTAACTCCCTAGTACAAGAGAGAGACTTAGGGTTTTGTCTACAATCAAGAAACATGACATAACTCCTATCTTGAATTCACTGACAAGTGAGCAACCAAGACCTATAGGAAGATATCTTTTAAGCAATTAGAGGCTTATTACACATTCAATTTTGAACTAGTGCATTAAAGAATGACTATGATAATATCTCATTCTTTGGAAGGTTCCCTGTGGTTATACACTTCTCTCCTCATTTGTTGCCTACAGCTCTTCTACTCTCATTCACAGCTGATGACATCCTCTCATATTTCAGAGCAAAAAGAAACCCACTCCCCTTCTTTCCACTAGAGCCGCACAACTCACACCTGCATCTTTCCCCGGGGAATGCTCTTCTCCCCTCAAGTTCTGTACGTCTGCAACTATTCTTACTCTCTGAAGGGCTTCCCTAGCCCGCAATTATATTCTCATTTTCTTGCATCATCGATCCATTTTCTCTATACCATAATTCTCATCAGTATATTTGTATGTGCTAGTATCTCCTTCCTAAAGGCAAACAAGCTTCCTGCTGGAGAGAAAGCTGGAGTGAAACCTTTCTTGACCCCAACTTCCTCCCCAGAAACTGCCACAGTCACTGCACCCTTTCCCAAGCAAATATATTTGAAAAGATGTTCCTCCCTGCTCTCTCCTCATCCCTATGTACGCTTTTCTCCCTTTGGAGTGATTCCCCACTCCTCCTCCACTTCCAATTTCACCTTATATGTCCCTCAGAGAGGCCGTCTCTGATCTTGCTGCCAAAAATAGGTCTTCCTCTTTTAGTCTCTTTCTCAAAGCATTTGCTCAGTTCCCACAGATGAATTACTATGACACATTTTTTTCTGTTTGATTTTCTAAATGATAGGCCGATTGTTTGCTCCCTTACCAAAATACAAACTTCATGCAGACAGGAACCATGCCCAACCTCCCCACTACTGTATTGTCTCTGACCACCATAGACCCTTGCATGTAGGTAGGGGAGGCTCAACGTACTATGTAATAACTGACTGACTACATGAGTGAATAGATGAATGGAACACACCATTGAAAACAGGGCATTGGTTGTGATGTTTAAAATACACTCTTTGGACTGTGGCATGGCTATTTTAAAAAATTAAATGTATTATTCTTTATTTTGGTTGAACCTAAAATTTATTTTATTACAATACTCAAATGTCAAAGCTATAGTGATATCAGGTTGTTGTCTGTACACATCTTTCATGAGTAATGCAACTGTAAATATATATTTTAAGCTATTTCCTGAGCACAGCTACAAATCCTTCATAAGTTTCTGATTTCCAATTTTAAAGAATTCTAAGACTAGATTATTTACAGTGTTCGAGTCCTCTGTGAGGCACATTTTCCCAGTTTTTTTCTTTAATCTTAGGCACTATCCGAAGTTGCATTCTACAGAAAGACAGGTAATAATTTTGTAAAATATATGGCATTGTCATTTCAAAACTCACTAAAATGTAACCTTATTAAGATCTCCATCTATCAAATTTCTTGAACTTTTCAAGAAGTACGAACACAAATTCAAAGGAGTTTTTAAAAATATTTTACAAAAGTCCATTAAAACACAAGACATTTTTTACCCCAATATTTATACAAAATACTTTTTTTTGCTGTATTTCATTTGCCTTTACTGATGATAACCACCACAGTATTTTTGTATAAATCAAAACTCTCTCCCTTTTAATCTATTTTTCCAGCTTCATATGCACAGTGTTGTCACTGACTATTGTTTACAACATCATAGCACATTCATAAATGTTTAGGACCTTCATTCAGTGTAACACACCCCCAATGATGCCCCTTTCTTTTTCCCTTGGACCTTACCAAAGCCTCGCTATATTGAAACTGTTTCTACAAGTGAGGATTTGTAGATTTGCACTCAAAATTATATGAATCTACACAGAAGCAATTCAAAAGGAAAAAGGATTTTACAATAAAAAATTGTCAAATGCTTCCACTGCTAGAAATGTTAGAAAAGCAAGAACTCTCCACTCACGCCCCTTTGATCTTCAGGTTGCAGCAGAAAACCCAAAGCTGGCACACCAATGATGGTGCAAAAAGAAATCCTTCTGAAAACATCCAGCCAACTCCTAAGATTATAATCATTCTCAGTTTCATTTTCTGAAAGATATCTTAAAAATTGGATTTTAGGGTTTTTTTTTTAACAGCTTTGCAGATAGTGGCAAAAAAAAATCAAGTCAGAGGAAAAATTGTATGAGTCAAAAGCATCTTCTGGTGTTATATTCCAGTTCGTTTATTTGCAGGGCTCCTCCATCCCCAAAGGACTCAGTCAATAAATTATTAATTTCTTCTAGCACCATCGTGTGTGATAGCTGAGCTGAGGCAGTGCTACCATTTTGATTAGTCTTTTCCAAGAAGCTAAAGTTACCGAAAGGACAAGGTTGCTCATAATTTTAGGAGGAAATAGTACCTCTGTTCTGATTTATTATGGGCTTAGTTTTATCATTTCACTCCAACGATCTTTGCCTTTGAGAAATCTTTTAAGGGTCATAACAGCATATTGTGACTGTTTAAAATTAAACAACTTATATCAAAGGGTTAGTTCCTTTCTCCTTCTCCTCCAAAAAGTCTTAGAAAAACCTGAGAAATATTGAAACTAGTACCTTTGGTTACATAAGAATCTTATACAAGATTTGGGGGTTCTTTTAAAAAGATTTTTAAAGTGATTTTTGACATCCTCTGGAAAACTTAAACATCAAATTCTAACTTGGGCTTTTTCCTATTTCACTTAATGTTCTCGATATACATGTGATAAATTACTGGCTTTACCACTCTTTGGACTGGTCATTAAATTTGTTTTTGCTTGTGTTTTAGAGACAGTGTCTCCTTATGTTGCACTGCTGTTCTAAAACTCCTGGCCTCGAGCAGTCTTCCCACCTCAGCCTTTGAGTAGTAGCCCCGAGCCACTATATCCAGCTACATAAGCTGGTCATTTTTAAACACCTGAGCTGTCTATGTAATGTCCAAGTTAACATGGTGAAAATGGTCAATAGATGCCCTAATGTCAAGGTGACCTTTCTGTGATAACGATCATTGTTCAATTACGTAAAAGTCAACAACTTCAAAACTATTTTTGACACAGTAATTTAGTTTGCCACATTATTTCAGTATTATGGTTAAAATCCGTGGTGTAAAAGAAATGTAATTTTGTGTTTATGATAAGTGCTAACAAAAAAATATATGTGTGTTCTCTAAAGGTAATTGAATTCTAACTGCTTTAAGTTCACCCTCTACTGCTGACGTGAAATACCCATGCTAATAGAGTTAGTATTGGCTTACCTGTGTTGGAGTCCATACTCTTTAAATCAGAAGACCACATGTTCTGGACACACAGCCAGGATATTCATCTCTTAGTCTGTTTGTAAATGCAGGTGGCATACTTCTCAATATAACAGGCCTGCTCTAATAAGGACAAAAACCACACTATTTCTTCTGTCTGTTACTTTGTGGTTGTTTCTGTTTTTAATTTGGATGTGAGGGTACCATCTCACCCTGCTAGTTTCCAATCAATGATCATTCCAAAGTTGTAATGTCTCAAATACAGGCTACTCTTCTTTGTTGAAATGATATCAGATTTAATGAGTATCTTTTATGTGCTAGTCTGTGTTCTAGATGCTATCACATACGCTGTAGCTACTGACCCACAAAACAATAGTACAAATACTATTTCAGTGATAACAGGCATGAAAACCTGGAGAGATACATTGTAACTCACCTTTCCTTTCCCCTTACTAGTTTTCATGCTATCACTGTTTCAAATTTCAAGGTCAACTTTTATTTGGTTTTAAGATACTTGACAATATTATAGCTATTTTAAAAAAGATATTTATGTTTAAATGTCATTTGCTTCCGTTAATAAATACAAAAGGTATTTGAAGTAAACAAGATAATTCTTTTTAATGCCCCGTGCTGTTTGCTAATTATTGTTTCAGTATTGGGATTATAGTGACAGTCATAGAAGACAAGCCTGGGGTGCATATTTTAAATCTTGCACACAATGTTTTGGACAATTTTTCCCTTTGAAAGGTGAGTCCGCCTCCCCTTGAGTGCGAGCTACTTAATGACATGCTTCTAATATGGCCAAAGTGGCCATGTATTAATTCCAAGACTAGGCCATAAGAAGAATTATGACATCCTCCTTGGTCTTGCACTTAGAGTCCCTGTACTAGGGGAAGGCAGCTGCCATGTCTTCAAGACACTTTAGCAACTATGTAGAGAGGTCCACATAACAAAGAACTGAGGCCTCCTGCCAACAACCAGGTGAACAAGCTGCTGTGGAAGCAGATCTTGTGTTCCTTATCAAGCTTGGAACAGGAGTCAGCGAACTATAATGTATAGGCCAAATCCCTCCTGTGGCCTGTTTTCATATAGTCCTAAAGCACAGAATGATTTTACATTTTTAAAAGGAGGTGAACAAAAAGAAGACCATATTGAAGAGACTAGTGGTGCCCACAAAACTTATTTGCTATGTGCTGACTGCTGCTTCAAATAACTGTAGCTCTGTTCATTTTGGCTGCAATCTCATGAAGACTTGGAGCCAGAATCATCAGCTAACTAAACTGCTCCAGAATTCCTGATGGTCAAACTATGTGTGTTAGTCCATTCTCACAGTGCTATAAAGAACTACTGGAGACTGGGTAATTTATGAAAAAAAGAGGTTTAATTGACTTGAAGTTCCACAGGCTGTAGAGGAAGCATGGCAGGGAGGCCTCAGGAAACTTTCAATCATTGTGAAAGGTGAAGGGGAAGCAAGCCATTCTTACCCTGGTAGATCAGGAGAGAGAGAGTGAAGGGGGATGTGCTACTCACTTTTAAACAACCAGATCTCCTGAGAACTTCCTAACTATCACAAGAACAGCAAGGGGGAAATCCAGCCCCATGATCCAATCACCTCCCCTCATTCTCTCCCCCAACATTGGGAATTACAATTTGACATGAGATTTGGGTGGGGACACAGAGCCAAACCATATCACCATGTAAAAAATAAATGTTTATTATTGTTTTAAAGTACTAGGTTTGAGGATAATTTTTTACACCACAATAGATAGCTAATGCACCTGATTATATTATGACTGCATTTCACCTTAGCCACTAATTACTCACATTTTCCCCACTGACATTCTATTTTGAAGAACTACCCGTACTCCAGATTTAATCAGTTGTTTCCTGAAGATTAAGTTCAGGTTAATCATGTTTCTCAAGAACAGTACGTCAGCGATGGATACTTCTCATTCTTCACATCAGGAAGTATACAAGATCAATGCATCCCATTGTTGTTGGTATTTAGTTTGTTCATTTGTCTAAGGCAATTCTGCAAGGCATTTTCACAATAAAGGTAGCATTGTTCCTTCATAATTAATCAATAATCTGAGAAGTACTTTGAAACCATGAGACTAACCTGTTTCTCAAAAACATTTCACCCAGTGGTTTTGGACTCCATCTGTGGTTGTTTCCTGAGTTGTGCATACTTTCATGGTTGTTGAATGTGATTTTTAAACCTCTGTCAATAGCATGCTGACAGAATCGCCTGGCTAAGACCTATCTAAATTAATGGCTGGCAAGATTTGAGCCGTAAGAAAATGGTTGTTGTTTTAAGCCAGATGTATCTCACAAAATGTGTATGTTACAACCTAATTGCCAATGTGATAATGTGAAGAAGAGGAACCTTTGAGATGTGATTAAGTCATGAAAGCAGAGGTCTCATGGATGGGGTTAAGGCCATTATAAAAAGTTTAAGGGAGTGGGTTTATTCTCTTTTGCTCCTCTTCTATGTGAAGAAACATTGTTTGCACCCCTATTTTTGCCCCTCCATCCCTTCTACCATGTGAGGAGACACAGATGGTGTCATCTATAAGGAAGAGGCCTTCACCAGACACTGAACCTATTGGTATCTTGATCTGATACTTTCCAGCTTCCAGAATTGTGAGAAATAAATTTCTGTTCTTTATTAATTAAAAAATTATATCATTTCTTCTACACATATTAGCTTGCATTACACAATAAAGAAGAGGTTTCTGATCCTCCTCCCTTCCTCTTCTAAGAAGCACATATATACACATCTATATATACACAAGTTAACTATGAATTTTACTGATATAAAAACTCATGTAGCATACCACTGTAAACAACTAAAATACATCATATTCTTTATCATAATTTTCATTTAGCCATTAATTCTCAAAGAATGCTTTCATTGACTCTTGCCAAATTCTTAAATCCAAAGCCAATGATGGTCGCAATACATCTTTATTTGATCACTTTTTCTGCTATTCACAATGTGACAGATACAGTTTACATACTTTTTAAAATAAAACTTTATTTCAAAACGATTAGAGGTTCACAAAAGTAAAAAAATTATACATGGAGGTTCCATACACCCTTCACTTCTCCACCTCCACTGTTAATACCTTACATAACTGTAGCAGAATATAAATACCAGGAAATTGACATTGCTGCAATTCACAGAGCTTATTCAGGTTTCACCAGTTATAGACACTCATATGTGTATGTAAATTTATCATGTGTAGCTTCATGAAACTTCCACTACCAAGATGTCATCACAAATATGCCCATGTTATTCCTTCATAGTCATACCTGTCCCCTTTTTGACCGTCCCTGGCACCAAGGAATCTGTGATCCATTCTATAATTTCATTTCCAGGATGTTATATAACATTTTGAATCTGGCTTTTTTCAATCAACGTAATTCTAAGGCCTACCCAAATTGTTGCATATATCTAATGGTTCATACCTGTTTAGTACTGAATAGTATTTCACAGTACCTGATGTACCACAGTTGGTTTGCCATTCACCCATGGAAGATTTGGGTTATTTTCAGTTTGGGGCTATCATGAATAAAGCTGTTATGAACATTCCTATGCAGGTTTTTGTGTGAACATAATTTTCATATGTCTTAATAAATACTAAGAGTGTAATTGTTGTGTAGAATAGTACATATAGGTTTGTTTTACAAGGAACTGCCAAACTATTTTCTGGAGTGGCTGTACCATTGTACATTTCCATGAGAATATGTGAATGATCTAGTTTCTCCACATCCTTACCAACATTTGGTATTATCATTTTTTTTTTTTTATCTTGGCCATGCTGATGGGTTTGTACTGATCTTTTGTTATGGTTTTAATTTGTATTTTCCTAATGACTAAGGATATTGAACATCTTTTCATGTACTTAATTACCATCTGTATATTCTCTTTGGTGAGATGTCTATTCATGTATTTTGCCTATTTTTAAATTCGATTGTTTAGTTTTTTACTGTTGAGTTTGGCGAGTTCTAGATACTATTCTAGATACAAGATCTTTTGTGAAATATGTGATTTGCAAATGTTTCCCCCGAGTCTGTAACTTTTCTTTTTGTTCTTTAGCAGGGAATTTTTATTTTTTTATTTTTTATTTTTTGAGACTGGATCTTACTCTACCACCCAGGCTAGAGTGCAGTGTTGCAATCTCGGCTCACTGCAACCTCTGCCTACAGGGTTCAAGCAATTCTACTGCCTCAACCTCCCAAGTAGCTGGGAATACTGGCGCCTGCCACTGTGCCTGGCTAAATTTTGTATTTTTAGTAGAGACGGGGTTTCACCATCTTGGCCAGGCTGGTCTCGAACCCCTGACCTTGTAATCCACCTTCCTTGGCCTCCCAAAGTGCTGAGATTACAGGCATGATCCACCATGCCCGGCCAGCAGGAACTTTTATGGAGCAAAAGGTTTTAATTTTGACGAGGTCCTATTTATCAAATTTTCCTTTTATTTATGGTGCTTTTGGTGTCAGGCGCAAGAACTCTTCACCTTGTCTTAGGTCCCTAAGATTTTTGTCTCTAATTTTTCCTAAACATTTTATGTTTTCTAATTTGAATATAAACACTTTTAAGTTTATTTTGCATTATTAACATTCTTAAGAATGTTGGAGGGGACACAAACATTCAATTATAGCACTATGTTATCTGATATTTTCAAATTCCTCTTTTTATTTTATTTATTCTTATTCTGATATCTTGGTTCCTTGTGGCAATGATATTTTGAGCTATGGAAGTGAAAGTGGTGGAAAAAAGAAAACCGCTTTTTCAATTTTGCAATCAACCAGACAATATATGCAGGCCTAATGTGTAAGATTTGCTAATTCCTCTTGCATAAATACTCATGCTATGACCAATTTCTAGCCATCAACCTGATTTCTCTCAATGCAGAGCTGGGAAGAAATGTACACTAGCACACTATTCCACAATATTCCACTATACAAATAAAATAGGCAAAATAACCTTGAGAGCATAATGGTAGTAAAATGTAGTAAAATATTTAGAAAATGATGTTTTGAGTATTTATTTCATTTGTTTGTAATATAATTTATTTTGTAATAAATATTGTTTCTTCTCACTGCTGAATAGTATTTCCTTAATGGGTATACAACTTGATAACTCATTCACTTGTTGAATAAGTTGATATTTGGCTAGTTGGGTTGTTTCCATTTGAGGGATATTATGAATGAAGTCACTATGAATACTTTTCTATAAGGCTTTGTATAGATATAAATATTTTCTATTGAATAAAAAAAATTACAGTCAGCTTGTACAAGCTTATCTTTATCTAGCATACCACTGGATAAATAGCTACAAGTGGAGTTGCTGGGTCATAAGGTAGGTGAATATTCAATTTTGTAAGGAATTGTCAAAATAGTTTCCAAAATGGTTGTACTGTTTTATTTTTTGAGATGGAGTCTCCTTCTGTCACCCAGGCTGGAATGCAGTGGTGCGATCTTGGCTCACCACAACCTCCACTTCTGGGATTCAAGCAATTTTCTTGCCTCAGCCTCCCAAGTAACTGGGACTACAGGTGTGTGCCACCATGCCTGGCTAATTTTTGGATTTTTACTAGATATGGTTTCTCCATGTTGGCCAGGCTGGTCTTGAACTCCTGACCTCAAGTGATCCACCTGCCTCCACCTCTCAAAGTGCTGGGATTACAGGCATGAGCCACAGTGCCTGGCCATACCAATTTATATTCCCACCAAACAACACAAATAATGTTCTTATTGTGTCATATACTCCCTAATATTTGGTGTTTTTATGGGTTTAATCATGTCAGCCTCCAAAAATATATTGGAAGTCTCACCTCCAATAGCTCAAAATGTGACCTTATTAGGAAATAGGCCCATTGCAGATGTAATTAGATAAGATGAGGTCACTAGAGTGGGCCTAATTCAATGTGACTGTCCTTATAAAACGGGGAAATTTGGGCATATAGACAGATAAACACACAGAGAAAATGACATGAACATAAAGGCAGTGATTAAGGTGATGTCTCCACAAGTCAATGAGGACCAAAGATTGCCAGCAAACCCCCAGAAGTCAGCATAATCTCCCTCACAGCCTCAAAAGGAACTGACCTTGCTGACACCTTGATCTCAGACTTCTAGCCTCCAGAACTGTGAGACAATAAATGTCTGCTGTTTAATTCACCCAATTTCTGATACTTTTTAATGGCAGCCCTAGGAAATTAACGTTGTGTTGTTCATCTTTTTAATTTTTCTATTCTGTTTTATATAGCTGTAACTTATTGCACTTTTAATTTGTATTTTCCCAGTGATTGATAATGGTGAGACCTTTTTCAGGTGCCTATTAGTGATTCATGCATCTTCTTTTATGAAATATTTTTTCAAGTATTTTGCCCAGTTTTAATGGAGTATGTGTCTTTCTGCTATTTGAGATACAGGAGTTCTTAAGGTATGTTCTGAATACAAATCTCTGCAAATATTTTCCTCTACTCTGTTGCTTGCTTTTCTTTTTCGTAGTGATGGCCTTAGATGAGGAAAAATTTTTAATTTTGATGAAGTGAAGAGAATTTGTTGCCTTGCATAACAAAAGTTCAGGGGTAGAACTTTTTTTCTACTTTGTTGCTGTCTTTAACATCTAGATAAAAGTTTAGCCTCTCTAGTAAGTTCTTACTTTCCCATCCTGCTCTACTTTATTTCTCTCTTTCAGGGGCCTCAGCACTGTTTTTATTATGTGTCTTACTTAGTCTGTTTGTGCTGCTGTAACACACACCAGAGACTGAATAATTTACAAGTAACAGAAATACATTTTCTTACAGTTCTAGAGGCTGGGAATTTAAGATCAAGGCACCAGCAGGTTTGGCTTCTGGTGAGGGACTAGTCTCTTTTTCCAGCATGGTGCCTTGTTGCTATACCCTCTAGAGGGGAAAGTCACTCTGCCTTCACATGGTGAAAGGCAGAAGGGCAAAAAGGGCTTCAAGCCTCTTTATAATAACACCTAATCCCATTTATGGGGGTAAAGCTCTCGTGACTTAATCACTTCCCCAAAGGCCCCGCCTCTTAATACTATCACAATGGTCCTTAGGTTTCAACATATAAATGTTAGAGGGGACACAAACATTCAAACCATAGCACCATGTAATCTGATATTTTCAAATTCCTCTTGTTATTTTATTTATTCTAATTCTGATATCTTGGTTCCTTGTGGCAATGATATTTTGAGTTATGGAAGCCGAAGTGGTGGAGGAAAAAATGCTTTTGTGCATGTAGGAGTGAAGGCCCCATGATTCAATTACCTGCCATTGGGTCCCTTCTACAATACATGGGAGTTATGGAAACTCTAGTTCAAGATGAGATTTGGGTGGGGACAAACCACATCATTGTTTAATTATGCATGTTAATTTTACCTAGCATTTATTAGATGCCTACTGTATGCCAGTCCTGTGTTAGGCATTTAAAAGCATTATTTGTAATTCAACAAAATATGCAATATTTAATTTTTAAATTTATTTATTTGACAAGTCATTTTAGAGTGTCCACAATATATAAGATTTTGCATTAGAGGCTTAGACTACGAACTACTTGGTACAATATTGAAACCTAAAATCCTTCTAACAACAAAATGAACCATAATTTATTTAATGTGTTTTAAATAGCTCTAAGAAGAACTCTACACCTATAAAATGGTGAAAATCAGCGATGTTCTAAAAATGTGCAACCTCAATTCACCTACTAATATAGTTTCAAAGGAAGAAAGAAACTTAGTTTTTTATTTTTGTTCTAATGGATTTGGGGCATTGAAAAAGGGTCTCTTGTTGATTTATTTTAAAAAGTGATTCATTCAGTTTAGCAAAGATATTTTCAAATTTTATGGTAGAAAACTTGGATGACAGATGGTCAAAAAACAAAAGAGATGAACATGAAGAATTTAATGGAAGGAATTGAAATTACTAAGTTGAGAACGGTTTGTATTTAGTCCCAAATATAGCACAGAAGCAAATGCATCAGTGCAGGGACACATTTATCGACTTACCACATGTCCATTGTGTGACGACATCCCACTTGACTGTAGTGAGCTTCCATATTCAGTGGTGTTGGCTGGAATCTCTTTATTTGTTTATTTTTGGATGTGAAAATCTGTGCCCTGTGCTCAAAAGTTCCTCTGAGTATACCAACCAATATCCATTACCAAGCAAAAACAAAGGACAAAGGAAATAAGATAGTAAATGACAAAAGACTCAGATCCTTTCCTCTAAGGTGGTGTTTCCAATCAATATGGCAGAACTAAGAATGACCATAGAGGTCAGCCATGTGGCCAACACTTTACCCTCAAAGGACATTTCCTGACTTTCCTTTTTTTTAGGTTCATACAAGCAGGAGGACAGGTGAAATAAATCATACTGTATACTCCCTTTTTCATAATATTTTTATACAGATGAAGTCAGACTAACAAACAATTATTGAGGGAAAATGGTTCAAATAAAATAGCATGTTTATAACATGCTAGACACTATTTTACCATGTGAGTGCGCTTCTATTTTAACCTATACACCCTCAAAACACTTATATACCATAGCCAGTTTAGTGAGGTGACATATTAAGTAAAAATTGAAATAAACTACATGTAACCTTATTAAAAACTGAAATATGTTAAAACTCTTATGTCTTAAGTCATTTTCAGTGAAACAAAAATAATAAATTGATCACAGAGAACCTAAGTTTGACCATTGGATATAACACAAAAATGTAGATATGTAAGGTATAAAGGTGGTGAGTAATATCAGAGAGAGGCTTAGGTTATTCTTGCTTAACTCCTAGGAAATTAATTTACTCAACTCTGTAAGACAAGGTCAAGAGCTATGAACTTTATAGAATTCCGGACTAGATGTGGGTATTGCTCACTCATGTGCTAGAGAAGATTAAAAGGCTTAAGCTAAATAAACTGTCTGCGAAAAATTCTCTCATCTTCAGGACTGTACAGGGACTGTAGTGGATGAGGGGGTGTCAGTCCTTGATTTTTATTTTCTTCTTTTTTACTCGCTCTTTTCAGTTCTATGATTGGAACTCACAGTACAGGCTATCCTAATTTTTTAAAAGGAATTTTGTTCTTTCAAGATATTAAACCTAAGTGCTTAACATATTCCATTTGAAATTTTCATCTCCTTTTTAAAAGACTGTAATCCTGGACTCAGGGAGTCAAAATTCTAGACAAAGAGCGGACAGGTCTAATATATATCATTTCCATCATGGCAACTTACATTTACATTATCATGTTATAGGAGAAACTTTGCTGAGAATATTTTAAGGTTATTTGCAGTTTTCTTTTTTAAAAAAAACTTTTCCTGGCCTTTGATGCAGGTAATCAGTTGATTATCAGTTATGATGAATTAATTTAGTGCAGATTCCCAAGCCTGTGACATAATGCTATTTCAAGAGTTTGGGGGAAATGACATCTTGAAACAAGAAACAATAATTTCCAGTTGTCATTTAAAAATTGACATGTTCTGCCTATTACTCACTAACAACCCCCACTGTTTAAATTTTTTTTTACCTCTCATTAAGGAAAAATTCAAACATATACAAATATAATGGAACAGTATAGAAAACTGTTATTTACTCATAACCCAGCTCCAATAATTATCAGCTTTCTACCTTTTTATTTCATCTATATTCTTCAATCTACCTCCCACTTCCCCTCCAGATTATCATTATTTTTTGAATTTTTTCCCCACAATTTTTTTACATTTGTAGCTTGACTACTTGATACCACCTATAAGTGGTGTGGACGCATGCCTTTTACAAATAGAAATGTAGACATTCTTGTACATACAGAAGAAAAAGATGTGTCATTATCTAGCTTTAATCAACAACTAATCTGGCAATGCAATTCCTGCCAAAGAAAACTGCAAAAACAATTTTGAAAGTGAAGTCATTGTTACTGTCCATTGACTAGGTTTTAGCCAGCCTGATAGTCCGCCCTCTGTTGGGAACACAACCACTTTCTTCTTACCAAAGTGTATTTCCTGTGGTTCTAGTGAAGGCAGCCCTGCCCTTCCCAGGATTGAACATATGATCCAGGCTCTTCAAAGAACTCCTCCATTCCTATGGTAATTCCTGTGACATGATTGGCACAGGACAATATGAGCCCTGGGGCAGAGGCTCTTATATTTTGGAAGATATGGGAAATTGGGAGCTATGAGGTCTGTGTGAACCTGAAGCTAAGGGTCATTTTATCGGGGGGAAAGAGCCTGAGAACAAAGCAATACAGAAGAAAAAGAGGTGGAGACAGAAAGGGAGATGAGAGAGAGAGAGAGAGAGAGAGAGAGAGAGAGAGAGAACACCATTTGGACACTTGCATATAAGCTGTGCCTAAAGCACTCCTGAACTTTTCAGATACATGAACCAATAAATTCTCTTTGTTAATTAAGAAAATTTAAACTGGGTTTCTCCATTTAAAGCACAAAGAATCCCAATGCAGTAACTGTCTCTCAGCATTTTACTGGTCCCCAGACATAGATACCACACTGCAAATTCATTCAACGTTCAGCTACCTGGCAACATGTTTCCTAACAACACTAAGTGGGGCATGTGCCCCATGGAGAGCCACATCCGTGAGGAGGTGGGATGTCAAGATCGTGAGAATCAGGATTGTGAGAATAGCATGTCCGAAAGTGAAATCCTGATTTTTCCTTGCAATATCTTTCTCCTCCCATATTTCCCATCCTATAAATGGTGTCTCCATCCACCAGTTGCATGAACTGGAAACTTAAGACCTATTCTTGCTTCTTTCGCTCCTTCATATAACACCAGCAATCCATTACTAAGTCTTCTCTGTTCTATCTTCAAAGCACAGCTCAGCACCATCCACTTCTCTGCATATCTGTTGGCTCCACCATACCCAAGCTATGTCAATGCACATGCACCAAAGCAACAGCAGCCTTGATCTCTGTTCTCTATTTCCGTTCTTCTGTAATCAATACTCTACCCAGAATGTTTGCAAAAATACCAGATCCTTTCACTCTCTGCCTTAAAACCCATCAAGGCCTCTTCATCCCACATAGAATAATTTTCAAAGCCCTTAGAAGAGCCTCCAAGGCCCTATACAACCTAGTCCCTGAATATTTAGTAAACATTAAAAGGTAGCTTGCTACAAGAGTATACAGTTAAACCATGAACAACACAGGTTGGACTGCATGGGACTACTACTTACATGCTGCCCCTGAGACATCAAGACCCATTTCTCTCCTCTTCCTTCTCCTCCTCAGCCTACTCAGCATGGACGTGAAGAGGATGAAGACCCTGATGACAATCCCATTCCATTTACTGAATTAAATAGTCATAAATTTAAAAGTAAATTTCATTTCTTTATTATTTTCTTAGTAGCATTATCTTTTTCCTCACGCTTACTTCATTATAAGAATACAGCACATCACCGACATCATTGATAGTAGTTGCTTCCTTTAAGTGGCCAACACCAGAAAAGGGAGTAGATAGAATATTTCATCCAATGACTTAATTTCCTTGTATTAGACTTAGTATCCCTTCAAGCTTTTTTAAGAGGCAAATTGAGGGAGTTTCTGGAAGGTGAACAAATGGCTCTATGCTTCCTTCCTTGCTTGCTTGCTTCCTATACTAAGTTGTAGTTAGAATTTGGTTCTAAGAATTGCCTTCTCTTGTTTTTTGTTTTTTTTCTCAATAGGTTGAGCTCTTTCTTCTTGCCATTTTTTTTAAGCAAGACAAGGCCTTGCTGTGTTGCCCACACTGGACTCAAATTCTTCGGCTCAAGGGATCCTCTCTCTTCAGCCTACCAAGTGGCTGGGGTTATAGGTGTGCACAATCACAAACAGATTTTCTGGTTATTTTAAAATAGATAGAACTGGAGATGATTCAGCCTCCCCTCCCTCACAACATTCCTAACAACTAAGCAGTCTTCCAGCTTCTGCCTGAGCTGGGGGATTGAGGGCAGGTCACTCTCTCTCAGTAGTTCCAATGCATGTATCAAAACAGTCTCAGAGCCTCAACAATGGTTAGTGATCTCAGTATGTCTCTTCGGGCAACACACGATCAAGCCACTTCCTGACAAGGTTTTTCTGGTATAGGATAAACAGCCCTAAAAAAAATACAGTATGGAATGCATATAACATACAAAATAGGTCATAAATGTTTACTTTATTAACAAATAGTAAATTTATTTTCTCGTGATTTTCTTAATAACATTTTCTTCTCTTGTTTGATTATAAAAATACTATATACAAGATATATGTTTATCAACTGTTTATGTTATTAGTAAGACTTCAAGTCAACAATAGGTTTATGGTAAATTTTGAGGGTGAGACAAAAGTTATACACAGATTTTTGACTGTGTGGGGGTAAGTGCCCCTAACCCTCATATTACCCGAGTCAATTGTATATATTTAAAAGCCTTAGAAAATAAAAACTATTGTTAAATATTCAGGAGAATATTGTTAAATATATAGAAGCCTAAACAAATTTTTATTGTGAATTTCTACAATTAATCTATTATAATATTTGATGATCTTTATGTCAAGTTTCACTGGAGGCACCTTTCATTCCATGGTTGCTAATAACACCTTGACTCCACAGAAGCAACTTGGGTCCATACACGGGACCAAAGGCAAAGTGCTCCGTCTTCCTGATGAACCAAGCCATGACAAGCCCAAGCCATTCTGACAAGTTTTGAAATCAGAAATAGGACTGTTGATTGAAACTATGATAAATTCAAACATACGTTTAGTTTGGAAACCTTGATAATTCAGATACATAAATTAACTGTGCAAACAAAAGTTGTTTTTCTACTTTATAAGCAGTCCTATTAATGTACACATGCTTGCATACAAAAATAGAATAGGCAAAAACACATCAGAATGTTTACTGTGGTCTCTTTCTTGAATGGGGTATTCTTTTTGCATTTCTGATTTCCAAACTTTCTACAATGAGTATAAGTTATGCTTAAAATGAAAAATAAATGTTAACCCATAAAATAAGAAAGTGCAAATGATACCAAAGAGAAGAAATTATAGTCTTGAACATCTGCACATTTTGCAGGCCACGTCACAGCAGGAAATACAGGAGAAACGTCACTGACCTGGCATGCAGTAAATTTCTGAGCCATAGCTCATCACATCCAGTATCATAAGGGTACAATTTTACTTTAGCATTATAAGAGTCTGTGACTAACAGTAACTAAATTGAATAGTTAACATTTTACTGAAATTCTATTATGCACAGACATGCAAATCCTTATCATATATTATCTTCATTTAATCCTTAATCACAATCTTACAGCTTAAGTAAGCAGTTCTCACAGTCTTATGGCTTAGTTCATGTAGTCAGGGATCCCTGGGGGTCTTTAAGATCTTATCGGGGGTTTGCAAGTTCAAAACTATTTTTAAAAATAATGCAAAAGCATTATTTGTCTTTTTCACTCTCTATTTTATATATAAGAAGATAGGCTCAGAATTTAAGTAGATTGAACAAGTTCACATAGCAAATGACGGATCTGGAATTTAAACCCTTGTGACTCAGGCAAAAACCTGTGCTTTAACCACTACACTCTATCATTTAGATTTCTTCCACTTATAGGATAATAAATTTATCAAGTGGAATTGAGAAAAATCTTTAAAAGTTGTCAGTGTCTTTGTTGGTTTCAACCCATCTGCTCAGGGTAACCTCGAAAAGTTAAGATTTTGTTAGATTGAGGGGGACCAAGAGACAATGATTCCCTCTCATGTCTGACTTAGAGGTAAAAAGGTTGCTTTCACTTTCCTAGGTTTGGGCTGAAATTTTATGGTCATTCAAGGAAGATGAGAGAAACTCATTGGCTTTTCCATAAGCTTCCATCTTATCTTACCTCCTGGCTTGTCGATCAATCCTATCCCATCCAACATGACTTGAGGTGTTCTTACCAGAGCCACTCTTTGGATTAGACATTCCAATACTTCTCAATGCGGCATTTTTTATCAGAACATTTAGAAACGTTGGACTCTGGGATATTAATGATCAGTAGCACATCTCCCCCTCACCAGGTTAGCCAAAAATGCTGCCCCAAGTTTTTACACTTTCCTGAGGTATAACACCCAGTTAAGAACCATAGAGAGGAAGCATTATCTCCAGACTTGATCTACTATGGATATTTTAATCTAGGAGAAGGCAGATTCATCTATTACCATGGAGGCAGGATCTTGGATCTTTATAATCTATGATATGAGTATTTATTGTTAGCACCAATAATAATGAACTGATTAATCAGATTAGTAAAATTGCCATCTTGGACAGCAAAAGATATATTAAAATTAGAAGGTAGTATAGGGAAAATTTCACAAGCAGAGCAAGACTGTCCCAGACAAACCAAATATATGGTCACTGTAGGCATGCAGTGGAACTCTGTATTGAAGGACTCAGTTGAACAACTAAAGCTATCCTGAATCCCTTGGATCCCTGGAGGTTGGGACTGGGCACGAGGCATAACTGCTAGAGAAAGGTCAAAGATGACCTCTACCTCCTTAAACCTTTTACCCATATTTTCCATGCTTAGCATGCAAGACAGATTTTTAGCCCAGAATCTTAGAACCAGGCAAATGTTGGAAGAATTCGAATAGAAAAATAAATGATCATTGCCTTTTTCACCTGGATGAAAAGCCAGGGTTATTTTAGTAACATAATATACTCTTTCCAGATATATCTCTGAATTTGAAGCCTTCTGAAGATTGAAAGAGTAAATGCCAGGCAGGAAGCTATTCACGAGGAAGGTCAACAAAAATAGGTTAAAATGCACACCAGCCATTGCTGGAAACTCAAGACATCTCCGGTGTTCCTCCCCAGCTCTGACTGCTGTGCTCATCCTAGGTAACAGAGCTCAAATTCATAACCAAAACTCAGATTCTTTGGTTTTGAATCTCACTTCAATACTCTTTTCACCAAACCAGTTAAAATCATCATCTACACAAAACGGTGTGATTTATCCATCTAATCGATTCCCACCACTAATGTCAACCGAGTGAAATACCAAAAGCAAAACATAAACAGACAGAAAGCCCTTGACTGTAAGTGTTAAGGCCCTATTGTTATTCAGTTAAACAAGGGTAAGTCTTTTAAATCCAAATTATATAGTTGTATTTGTCTACTGTTCCTCTTCTCCCTCCCACAGGACATAAATCATATCTCAACCATTCTCACAATTGGTTAAATATTACAATGAAAACAGTTTCAACTGTGAGTTCAAAGATAATCTGTGCAGCATATCCAAACTTGGTTCTCATGGAATAGTCTTTTATTGGGAGTTAAGAAAATACAAGAAAATTTCTTTGTTGGTTTTGTGTGTGTGTGTGTGTGTGTGTGTGTGTTTTACATTATCCTTTTTATAGTTATTAATGCTAGTTGATAAATAATGATGGCTAATATCAACTGAGCATCTTCTACAAACTTGAGATAGCACTGTTTTACATATGGTATGAGTCTCATTCCACATAGTCAAGCGTGCAATAATTATATCTTCACTTTTAATAAATCAATGTAAATTTTATTTTAATGGCCATCCCTATGTCTGGCAGGAAGCTTAGTGTCAGTCCTTCACTGGCTTTCTCCTCACCAACCCCAGAGTTGTACTACTGCCTATGATCATATGAAAAAACAGAGTGGGAGGACTGTCGTGTGCTGATAATGTATCTTCACAGGTCCCACTGAGTTGCACATCCTTCCTATCTGTAGGGCTTCTCAAGTCCCACAGTGTTCAGCTGCTTCCAGGCCACACATGGGACAGGTGCCATTGTGAGGTTTTCCATAGTCTCCTCCGCGTGCCCTTACCATGTAGGCACTCCCCTCTCTGGAGTTTTGCTTTCTTTCTGGATGCAACCAGAAAGCTGCATGAATACATCCTGATTTCAGAATCCACAGACCTCTCTGTGCCCCTCTGGCAGTCACAGAGTTATTTGTGTAAACTGAGAGAAATCCTTCTGCCAAGCTTTCCAGGTTTTTTTTTTTTCTTTTCTATTTTCTTCTTCCTTCTCCTCCTATGTACAGCCTGTACATTCTCTCCTATGAGCTTTTGCTTTTGGAAAGATGAATCCAGATACAGTTCCGGGCTACTTTTGCTTCGCGCCTTCCCCAACCCCTGACAGGAGTAAGTCAAGGGAGCCAGCCACTTGGAAAGGGCAGAGGAAGAAAGAAGAAAAGATAAAAGGAAAAGTGCAAGAAGAAAAATACCTTAAAATATCCAGCCTGGCTGAGCGCGGTGGTTCACGCTTCTAATCCCAGCACTTGGGGAGGCCAAGGCAGGCAGATCACCTGAGAGAAGAAGTTAGAGACCAGCCTAGATAACATGGTGAAACCCCATCTCTACTAAAAATACAAAGATTAGCCAGGTGTGATGGCGAGCACCTGTAGTTTCAGCTACTAGGGAATCTGAGTGAGGCTGACGCAAAAGAATCACTTGATCCCAGGAGGCAGAGGTTGCAGTAAGCAGAGATGGCACCACTGCACTCCAGCCTGGACCAGAGTGAGTGAAACTCCATCTCAAATAAATATAATATAATATAATATAATATAATATAATATAATAAATAAAAAACAAATTTAGCCTAACATCAAGTCAGCGCAGTGACACAGAGTGATAGGTATTACTGTCTCAATGTTATGAAAAGGAAAACTCAAAATAGTTAAAAACAAAGGAATATGAATTTTCCCAGGTCACACAACTATTAAGTACTAGACTAGAAATGTAGCTTTAGGTTTGACAGATCCCAAAAATGTAAAATCAAACTTGTGGCCTTCTTTATGAAATAGGCTATATCATAAAAAATTATAGAATATATTTATAGGTATCTAATTTATTTGAGTTATTCCAAGTGTCTACTTAGCATATTTTTTTAAGTTATGAAAGAAACTTCTTCAGCATTGCTTGAAACTAAAATCCAGACATATATGTTGAATGCATTGCTTTTCTATTTTTTCCCCATGAGCTTGACTAAGATTGTATTACCTCCACCAGTATCAATCCAGAAGAAAGTATTTTCAAGGCAGCTTGACAGGTGTTCAGAGTGTACAGGATCTGAACAAGAACAATAGCTCAGTGGGGCATTGCCTGCCATGACTCTCCTGCATGCTGGGTTTCTGGCTTTCAGACATTTTGACAATGATGTAGTCTTTAATTGGCCTCTTTGCAAAATGTCTGCTCCTCACTTTTGACATTAATTGTTAATTAATAAAACCAAGAAAATGTCAGTATATCAGCATATGAGCCAATATCTTAATGTTGAGGAAGTACATAAAAGCACAGCTTTTAGGTTTGGGATAGGGAAGACGTAAAAAACTAACCAGTTGCAACATCCCTTCTTCAAAGTTGCTCTCATATGGTTACAGAGTCAATTTTCACAAGACCCTCAGTACCTTCCCACAGATTCTTAGGTTAAAAGTTTCTGTACAAGCAAGGTGCTGTGTAACTATTGCCACCCACTCACCGCCTAAAGTCAGGGGAGGTTCATATGACCTGAAATCACTACTTATCAAACTTGGGATGCTTTGGGTACAAAACATAAATGCACAAATATTACATATTTGAATGGTTTCATTGCTTGGAACCATTGGATAAGATTTGGACTTGGCCTTGGAGAGGGGAAGAAACTCCCCCAGGACCATGAGTCTAAACCACCTGCCCTGGCTCAAATCATCAGAGCACTCCCCACTGTAGCAATCAGCTGTATTCCCTCTGGTAAGGAAGGGACACTCAAAATGTTCACTTGCTGTAATAACTTCCGAAAATATATTTCTTTGAGAACCTTATGGGGAGAGATGGATTTGCAAATACTTCTCCTCAATAGCATCCACTAAATACCAGGATGTAGCATCATTTAGAGCTCAGAAAATTAAGAATATATACATATCAAGAGCAGTTTTCCCATGACTCTTTATTCTGCTGCCTGCTCAAAGCTTCTGTGAAGGCAAAAAAAAAAAGGAAAGAAAAGAAAAAAAAACTATAATTAAAATGGAGAGGTTCTAGCATTTTTAAAATATACTAGATATTCTAAAATTATTTGATTTGAAGTGGGTTAACTTTCATCATCTTACTTGAAAGTAATACCTCCAGGTATCATGGCAAACTTTGAAGACCTTATCACTATTGCTAGTGGAAAATTGATATTTGACAGAAATGACTATCTTAATTCTCTACTTTGCTTTTTTTAAAGATAAAATTATTTTAGAATATTTTTATGGAAAAATTGCAAAGGTAATTGAGACACTTTCCTTATCCTCTTCACTTCAGGTTCCTTTAATGTAAGCATTTTACATTACCATGCTCTATTTGCTGAAACTGAGCAGCCAGTGATGGTACAGTGCTATTAATTAAACTCCAAACTTTAGTTTGGTTTCACTAGTTTTTCCACTAATTTCCTTTTTCTGTTCCCAGGTCTGGTCCAGGGCACCACATGGCATTCAGTTCTCATGTCTCCTTCATTTCCTCTGTTCTGGGACAGTTTTTCAGTCAATTTGTTTTTATGACCTTGACAGCTTAGAGGAGTACTGCTCAGGTATTTTATAGAATGTCTCTCAATTTGGGTTTGTCAGGTGCATTTTGATATGATTAAACTATGATATGAGTTTTTAGAAAGAATATCAGAGGTGAGGTATCCTTCTCATTCTGTTATGTCCAGAAGTATTTGAGGTATCTGAAGAGGTATTTGATATCAACATGATATAACATAGCTATGATAACTTTGATTACTTGGTTAACATAATGTTTGCCAGATTTCTACACTGTGAAATTTACTACTGATTCCATTCCATACTCTATTCTTCTGAAGCCAGTTCATCCAGTCCATGCTCAAGCTGGGGAGAGATTAAGATCTACTTCCTGGAAAAGGAGAGAGTAGCAACTTATAGTTTTCAGAATTATTCTTTAAGGAAAATATATTCTTTCTCTATAATGTATTTATTTATTCAATCATTTAAAAAATCACTATGGGCCAGGCATGGTGGCTCACACCTGTAATCCCAGCACTTTGGGAAGCCACGGCAGGTGGATCACAAAGTCAGGAGATCAAGGCCATCCTGGCTAACATGGTGACACCCCTTCTCTACTAAAAATGAAAAAAAAAATAGCCAGGCATGGTGGTACACATCTGTAGTCCTACCTACTCGGTAGGCTGATACAGGAGAATCACTTAAACCCAGGAGGGGGAGGTTGCAGTGAGCAGAGCTGGAGCCACTGCACTCCAGCCTGGGCGACAGAGCAAGACTCTGTCTCAACAAACAAACAAACAAAATCCAATATGGATTCATATTTATTTTATTCTTTTGGAAATGCATCATTTGTTTCTTTTTTGCCTGAATTATTTATGCTTTAGTCATTGGGAGCTCTTTGATGATGGCTCTTGTGTCCCTTTGATGTGCTCCATCCTCTTGTTTTTTGAGCACTTCTTTCGTTTCTGGTGCTACAAGATGCTCCAAGATCATCTTGTACTTTCTCTGTCCTAGTCCTAGAATTAGAGACTTCTCCAAGGAGCCCTGGTTCCTTTCATTGGAGAATTCTTTTTAGAAACCAAAACCTGGGCACTGGGATGCTCATTGCTACTGGGCTTACTGCTTGTAAGTTCTCTGAGCTGGCAGAACTACCAGTTTATGCATACATACTGACCTATGTATACTCACACCTTTATCATTATTATTTCTGTATCTATCCATTTGTAGAAATATTAAGATAAATATTAGTTCATACTGATGTCTCTGGTTCTAATCTAGTTTTACGAGGGTCTCTCTATTCTGCTCTTATTACCTATGTGTAACTCTCTCTTCCACAGTGAGAAACCTATCTCCTACCATCTACAATTCATATACTTATAACGTTTGCTTTTTTGAAGTGAAGGTATTGGTTAGAATATCAAAATATACAAGCAGATAGAAGTAGTGTTTCGTATTGTCTATGGAAAACAACTTAAGAATTGTTAAAAATTATTATGAAGCTATATTTATAAAATTAAAAAATTATTTCTGTCTCATAAGATTACTTGTGTTAATTTAAATGAGAAAACACATTTAAAGATTTTAGTAAAGAGTAATTTTGGAATCAATAGTTATTACTACTAGTAATAACCAAAATTTTTTAAATGAAATTCTTTATAAAATTACATTTTTACAGCCTATTTTTTCCCTTTACATAAAAACCTTACATTGGTTGAATAGGATCAAAGACCTGAGGCCCTTGTTTGGAGCCAACTGGAAATTGGCTTTGACATCAAAGTGGTAGGAATAGCCAAGTTGACTGACAAGTACAAAAAAAAGGTGATCTGGGTGAGATCATGATTCTAAGCTATGCTGCTCTTGGTGGATCCCTCAGGCCTGAGTATTATGTGAAACCCAAAATATATCACTAAACAAAAGTGCAGTGAGCTCAATCCAGAAGTTAGAGGAGCACTTGAAAATTAAGTCCAGCGCAGATGAAGACAGCTGAAGCACAGCTTACTAAAGATAAAAAGAGGAGCCTTGTTTTTCCAAAATAGATAGAGGGTACTGTCTCCCACTCAACAGTGTGCAAATGCAAAAAGCCAAAGATAAAAGAAAGATTAAAATATAACCACAGAAAATGAAAAACATGAGCAAATAAGACAGAAAGACTCAACCAACATCATCTCTTCTGCGAGTGAGGCTATAAAGCCCTCATAGCCAGTTGGGAATAGAGATGTTACTCTTTACTGCTTTAGAATCACCAGAGTTGGTGATTCCAAAAGTATAGTCAGTGTCCTACTGCTGCTAGGTTCTCTGGAACAGGCTGAGAATTGATGCAAAATGCAAATTCTTTAGTTTGTATCAGTGAGATCATATATATTTCTATGGATGTTCATTTTTATACACAATTAAGTCATTTTAAAGGAGCCTATTATGTTATGTAACACGGGCACATCCTTAAAGTTCGGTATGGCTCCCATACAAAGCTGGGCAATGTTGAAGAGCTACACTGTGCACATGCACAATCAGCTAGTTGGATTTTGCAGCTGATTCATTTTCTGGAAGAACCATTCATTCCGAATACATTGTTGGTGTTGTCTTAAATTGGCCACTCATGTCTATTCCTTCAGTTTACTTACTAAAAAACAATAGCACTCACAAGTTACCTTCTTGACTGAAAGTTCAATTTGAAATTACCTGGTTAATCCTCAAAAAAAGGGTGCTGTGTGCTCACATAAACAATATTTGGAACCTGCAGTTTATGTTTGCTTATTATTTAAACCATTAATACCAGCCCAGGCAAGTGGCTCACACCTGTAATTCCAGCACATTGGGAAACCAAGTCAGGAGAATAGCTTGAGGCCAGGAGGTTGAGACCAGCCTAGGCAAAATAGTGAGACACTGTCTCTACATATTAAAAACATATATAGCTGGGCATGGTGGTGTGCCACTGTAGTCTTGGCTATTTGGGAGGCTGAGGTGGGAGGATTGAGCCCAGGAGTTCAAAGATAATGGCAGTGAGCATTATCATACCACTGCATGTCAGCCTGGGCAACAAAGTAAAACCTTGTCTCTAAAAATAATAACATAAAATAAAAATAAATTATTCATACCCACATTGTTAAATCAGAAATACCTAATTGTTGCCAACATCCATTCCCTAACAAAACAAATGTGCTAGACAATGACATTTAATTGTTCTCTCCTTGATTTTTTTTTTTTTT
The DNA here is from genome assembly GCF_048565385.1 of Saimiri boliviensis. Lineage (NCBI taxonomy): Eukaryota > Metazoa > Chordata > Mammalia > Primates > Cebidae > Saimiri > Saimiri boliviensis. The sequence continues at coordinate 24,516,031 of NC_133463.1, forward strand.
AAATGAAAAGTGCTTTAGGAAAGACAGGCGTGGAAAGCAGTAAAGACTGAGGCCAGAGTGGTTGTGGCCAACTGTCAGTGTGTGTCTGAGCTCCCACCAAACTGTGCCCACAGCTGCCACTGAAATCAGAGATAGGCTAAGGTGTGTGCTAAAGCACCTGGATCACTTGCTGCTGATGCACAAAAACTGTTTTGCATCATTGTATTGAGCAGGACTGTTTCTACATTAGCTGTTACTCTCTTGCCCCTTTTGGGATGATTTACTTATTTTATTCTCACATCAAAGTAGCTAAAGATACCAATGTATAGAGATAAGAAAAGTGTCATGTGACATTCAATATCTCCTCATTTTCTGGATTATATGCCTTATCAATTTTAAAAAGTTGAGAACTTGATCCAAATATATGTATGCTTGGTTATTTACAGATTATATATAAGCATTAGAACATTGTTAAATTACATAAATGGTGCAATATAATACCATTAAATAGTATATAAATGTATATAAAGATAGCCGTGCAATGTAATATATAATAATTTAATAAGTTTTAAATACATATAAATATAAATTGTAATCATTTATTTCAACCTCAATATATCATCTGACATATTCTTATTTTGGAGACTAAGAATTTTGAGATTTATGTAAACATCTTGTTTTTCCCCAGAATGTGAGTCTGAAATCAGAAAATTGTGGCTGCACAGCTTAACTCCTGTTTCAAATTTGTTTGTACCTGGTTACTAAAAGCTACCAATAAGTTTCATTTTACATGAAGCTCATTAATGTTATAAGCTCCATTAATTTATCCTGATTCCTTTATTTTCTGGTAATAATACACTAATAAAAGGAAGCATATTCTTATATTCATTAGATTTACTGTCCACCATGAAGCCAAGTCCATAACTCACTAATCAGGTTTGGAAAGGCATTCTCCTCTTAATTTATGAATGAGATTAAAGCACACTAATGATATCCCTGCAATGCTGCCAGTGTATCCAAGTAATTAAATACTCAGTTCAGTCCTCAGAAGGAAGTTTTAGCAATTCCACACTCCTATTCGAAATATTTATTAATGTTCAATCTTACAAGACGTGACTTTCCATGATTTTATTTTTAAAAATTATGTCAGCAATGAACCTGCTTTATTCTCCATATATAAACACACTTGTTTTATCTAATGACAAAAATTGCTAAATGAATTTTTTTCTTTTTTGCAGAGATCAACTGAAAATTATCAATGTACCTGATGGAAACTTGATTGGAAGTATAATCTGACCCTGTTAATCATTTTGTAACCAGCTCCCAGGGAGATCTATTTCTTACCCAGTTCCTAATCCCAAAACTAGAATGCTTTTTTTCTTTGTTGCTCATATTGAGTTTTTCTGACTGTCTTGCCCTAGTCTGGTTTGTTTTTGAAATATTTTTTCCATCTGCTGGTATTTAACACTGCTATCACCATGATTTTTTTCCAGAGCATCTCATTCTTTAAAGGTTATTTGGAAAATGAACTATGTATTATATTTATCTTTCAATGTCTTTAACACTTCTTGGTTGTGAGAGAGAATGAATGTTTACTCAACATACTAACAGAGCTTACTTTACCTTGTTTTCAAACCAATAGTATATGCTAGCAGATGGCAGGATTTTCCAACATTTAGAGACTATTATTTAAAACATTCATGAAAGCATGAGCCTAAATTATGAAATTATATTCAAGTAAATTATAATAAAACAAAATCTACATGAATTTAAAGCAAAAGTTCCATATAGTTGGGCAAGAAAATTTAAAGAAAATGTGGTGCGTGTGTGTGTGTGTGTGTGTGTGTGTGTGTATACTACTACTCAGCCACCAAAAATAATGAAACTATGTATTTTGCAGTGACATGGATAGAACTGGAGGCCATTATTTTAAATGAAGTAACTCAGAAACAGAAAGTCAAATACCACATGCTCTCACTTGTAAGTGGGAGCTAAATAATGTGTTCACATAGACATAGAGTGTGGAATAATTATCACTGGAGACTCAGAAGGGTGGAAGAAGGGTGAAGAATAAAAATTACTTAATGGGTTCAGTGTAATTTGTATTTGAGTGATGGCTACACTAAAAGCCTAGACTTCACCAGTAGACAATATATTCATGTAACAAAACTGCATTTGTATCCCCTAAATTTATATAAAAGAACTTAATCTGACATGAAATAAGGAGAAAGGAAAGAAAGAAAATATTAGCAGTCAGTAATGGGCAGAAGCCTTTGTGATTGTTGTAAAAGTATCGTATTCCTCTTCTTTCTCTGTTCCATCCACCACAAGTTGTACACCATAGTTCTTGATTTTGGCCATCAGTCCCCTGAAAAAGAGATATCAGTGGGGAGGGTGGGCTCACCTTGGGGAATGACAGGACCACATACAGGAGAAGGAAGGCTGCTCTTGGATGTGAAGGACCAATAATAGACAAGTCACATTTATTGCTTCCATTCCTGAGGATCCTGTGAAACACTGGAAATTATCTTGATGGTCAATATTGTGATGATTAAAAGCATGAAGCCTTTATCCAAACTACCTGGATTGGATAAAGCTTCATCACCTGCCATCCAATAATTCAGGGCAAGTTAGCAAGCCTCTCTGTGCCTCAGTTTCTTCCTCTGTAAAATAAAAGTACTTGTGTAAGGTTGTTAAGAGGATTAAATTACTTATATATTTATAAATTCGTATTGACTACCTAGTATTTAAAAAAATGATATGTGTGTTATCAAATTAAAAAGTACAAGAACTAAAACATTAATCCTTTCCTTGCCATTTCATCTCAGAATAAAACACAAGGTCCTTCCAATGGTCTGTCCCTTGCAGTCTGTTCCCCATTCTCATCTGACTTTGCTTCTTCTATTCTGGTACTCAGTTAGATTGCAGTTTCTAAGCCCCTTTGTATCATGTAAGGTTGTGTAACTGACTTCTGGCCATGGTATGTGGCTCATCATGATGCACTTCCAGGCCCAGCCTGCAGTCACCAACCATTCTGGTTTGCTCAGGACTGTCCTGGTTTTAACACTGAAAGCCACACATCCTGGGGGAATCCCTCAACGCTGAGAAAACAAGGACAGTTAGCCACTCTAACCCTGGCCTGTTAAAACACCTCTTGAAATCTTTTCTGTTCTCTTCTACCACCTGCTGGATATCAATGTCCAGAGTGACCTTGAAAGTCACATGTTGACAATAACAGAACCACCATCAGCCTGGGCTTCTGAGTGAGGGAGAGTTACTGCCTCTTCTCCCACTGGACTTTATGTGAGCAAAAATCAGTTTCTGTTTTGATAAACCTAAGATTTCATTGCATTTGCTTAACCAGTAAATTAACTACTATGCTGGTCATTCTAGCCTCCCTCTTGTTCCTGCAACAAATAGAAAATTCACTAGCTGTTTACTCTCCTCAGAATGCTCCTTTCTTGACACCTGCATGGCTAATTTCCTCACCTCTGTCAATTTTTCACGTAACTCTTGTTTTCCATGGCACCTTCTTAACTATAATATTCAAAACAGCAGGCCATCTCCCTGCTCTTGTCTCATTCTTTTTTTTTTTTTTTTTGCCATAGTATCATCACTTTCTGATTTATACTATATCATCTACTCTAATTTCTTATGTTCTTACTGTCTTGCCTCCCCGACTTGAATAACTAGACTATAAGCTCCAGAGGGCTGAAAGCATTGTTTGCTCACTGTATATCTCAAAAGTCTAGAACATTGCCTGACACATAATAGGGACTCTATACACACTCGTTAAATGAATTACTTCATTTCTTTTTCAGAGTTTATGGACTTTACCCCGTAAAGAGATAACCCATCTCATAGAGCCTTTATGTGATGATTCCTTCCAACCATTTCCACAATATTGTGATGAAGCCTAGAAATTATGGACAGAACGATCCGGCTATTTACTACGTCACAAAAACCTTTATTCCTGGTTTGCATCCAAATTGAATATGTCTAAAATCAAGTATTTAAGTCTATGGGTTTCTGGGCACTTGGAATCACCTTAATTACTGGTTAAACTTCACTGTGCCTCATATTTTGCTCTCTATCTTTTTAATGCTGGTGCATTAAAGCTATAGCAATAGATTTCTATTGACATTTCATCTCTTTCTGCCTCTCTGTACTCATATTAGTGCTTGAGTATCAGCAATTCTGGGTGTTTCAAAGAGTGTTAGACTTATCCAATATTTATCCTTCTAAATTGTAAATTCTTATGCAAGTGGGAGGCACAGAATCTTTGAGGAGGGTAAAGGATTTTCAGAGTCAGTTGACTTTACTATTGTTTCATCATTTAAAAATAAAGAACGTATTTGTTGTATTTGGTTTCTTGCTTAGAGCAGGTATTGTTTACCGGTCTTTTGTGGCAGTGATTATAATGCAGAGATATACAAGTCACGGTTTGTGTCTTCTTTTCATCTCATCAATAAATAGAACACTAGGTATCAGTTGTTTTATGGGCACTCTTTTCCGTCCAAGGTTCCAGCTCATCAGAACTTGCAGTTGGCAGGAGTATCATCCCTGAGTGGTTGCTTTCAGAGTGCAGAGATCTTTTGTGTTCAGAGGAATGTTACCATGGAAAAGTCCCCCATCCACTGGTAGGATCAGTATGATTCCAGAAAAGATTAAACAACCCACCACTGTGTAATTCCACTGTTTATTTATATAACTCTGAGCACTGTTTCAAAACTGCTGTTATCATTGAAGGGTACATATTCACAAAAGCTGCCTAATGAGAGATCAGTTTTTAATAACCAGTTACAGATGATCTGATCCAAAACTTTTCAGAATTAATTTTTTTATAATTCATTGTGAATTTATTTGCCTATAAATTTTTTCAATCAAATCCCAGATCAACCGTGAGTCTGGTACTGGGCTAGGTATCGTGATGATGTAGTGAACCAATCTCTGTCCATGACCTCAAGGAGCTTACAGGCCAGTAACGATGGTAGAGACGAGTAAACCAGAGAATGTAATTCAAATGCCTTCACGAGATGTGAAAAGAAAAGTGCAGAGTATCTTAACCTAGGTTGGGCTTGTCAGAGACTTGAGGTCAGGTACTCAGTAGTCGAGATGACCTCGGGTATGGTGCACTAGGGGAAGTGCAGTCAGTCTACAGTGGCTGGCTGTTGTTGGAGAGGGAGTGAAGGAAATGTTACAAAGTGGGCGGAGACAGGCTGGGGCTAGGATTCTGTGTACTGCCAAGGACTCTGAACTCCATCTTGAACATAAGGAAACTTCTAAAGCTGCAAGCAGAGGAGTAACACTATCAAACGTGCCCTTCAGAAGGTTCAGTCTTCTATAGCGAGATGGCACAATTTAAAATGGTTAAAAGATAAACAGAAACAAAAACAGGGGACTGAGAGATCTATTTTGACAGGCTTATTTGAAGAGGTTCAATGATGGTGGCAGCCCAAAAAGTCAACTAGTGGTAAAGACAATGCAGGAAAATAGAATCTATGTGTGAGCTGATGCGGCCACTCAGCAAGGCGGAGAATATTGGAAGAGTTAATGAAGTCAGTTTGGGACCCTTTAATAATTGGAATTATTGATAGGGCAACTGTAAGATGTCCATACTCTTTGTGTTGGCTTTCTATTTTTTAGTCTTGTTAAAAGTACAATTAAGAGAAAATTAGAAAAACTGTAATGAGGAGGAAAAAATAATTTCTCCATTTTAGAGGTCTGCAAATATTTTACTATGACCCATAGTAAGAATTATATTTTGCATTATTATACACATAGGCACAAATATGGAAACAAAAAAATCAATGTAGCAGTAATTAACCTTATTAGGTATAATGCACTTTGGTATTTTCTATTCCTGTGTTATTTTATTATCCTTCCATAATGTGATACATTTAGTGACTGAATATAAAAGTTCAACTTAACTAACAAAGAGGAGGTTTTTGTCCCTTGGAGTAGAAAGCTTTACATGTAAAAACCTACTGGGAAAAAGACTTGGACTTTGGAACCGAGCCTAGTTTCAATCCCAGATTCACAATTTATTAACTGTGCTGTCTAAGGCAATCTACTTACCCTTCAGAGACTTGTGATCATGATACCAATTATCACTGATAAGCATCTTCTCCACACCAGGCATAGGCTAGGTCCACGCAACAAATGAAGGATTAATTAGAGGAATGTTGTTCTGAATAGGTAGGATGAACCCCCTAGAACAGGGACCAGCATATGTTAGTTCAGAAATGAATGAATGAAAAATATATATAATATTTCATTTATTTCTGAATGAATAAATGTAATTCAGAATTATATACAGATACATGTAGATACATATAATTCAGGATTATATGTATGTAATTTTGAATTTATTCATTCAGAAATAAATGAAAAAAGTACTAAACTCATTAAATAGGATGTTTCATTTCTTATAAAGTTGTTTTCAAACATTCAGAAGAATACAAATATATGTGCATATACACAGACATATACACATGAATATGAGTGTAAAAAATTATAAAAATAGTCCTGACAAAATATAAACTCATGTGCCCAGAAGAAATAATATAGTAGCAGCACCTTCAAAGTACCCATGTGCTCCTCCCTATCACACCTGAGGCTTCACCTTCTCCAGAAGTGATTGTTATCTTGAATTTCGTGTTCATCTTCCTCTTGCATAGCTGCATTGTAGTCCCACATTTAAACAATCTTTAAAGATGGATTATTTCCTTTATATAACTTTGAAGTTAGAACTGTGGAATCAGGCTATGTATATTTCTTCTGAGACTTGCTTTTTTACTCACAGTGTCAAGTTCATGACATTCATCTAGAAGATGAGTGTAATACATTTGAGACATGTTTGCTTTTAACTATCCCACAGTTTAATCATCCAACTTCCGGTTAACAAATGAGTGGTTGTTTACAGTTTGTTTGTTTGTTTTTATATTACAAACAATGCTACAGTAAGCAATCTTGTACATGTTTCCTGTACATGTTTCCTATGCACATGTAAGTAAATTTCTAGAGTTGCCAAAGAAAATGTAGGACACTCAATTAAAATAGAATTTTAGAGAAACAATAGATGATTTTTAAAATATTACTGCGTCCATGCAATATTTGGGAGATGCTTATATTAAAATTTACTTTGTCATATCATTGCAATTAAGTGTAACTAGGTGGCCTACATTTTTAATTTACTAAATCTAGCAAATTTATGAAATACTCATGCCAAAAAGTGTTCATGCCATGGTTCTTGCTAAGCCATGGAGAATGCACAACTTTAATGCTTCAGGCGTTGTCAAAATGTTTTTTTTTATTTTGTTTTTTTGTTTGTTTGTTTGGTGGTAAATGCTTCCATAGTAAGTTGTTTGCTCATTAATTTATTTACTTTTAATTGTTTTTAAAAAATTAGACTTAGTGGGTACACATGCAGATTATTACAGGAGTAAATTGTGTGATGCTAGGATTTTGGCTTTAATTAAACCCATCACTCAAATAGTAAACATAGTACACAAGGAGGAAGTTTTTAACTTATTTCCTCTCCTTCCCTCCCCGCTTTTTAGAGTCTCCAGTGTCTGCTATTCTATCTTTACGTCCATGTGTACCTAGTGTTTAGCTCCCTTGTAAATGAGAACATGCAGTATTTGGTTTTGTTTCTGTGTCAATTCTCTTACAATGATAGCCTCCAGCTGTATCCATGCTGCTGCAAAGGACATGATTTTATTCTTTTTATGGCTACATAGTATTCCATGGTGTATATATGCCACATTTTCTTTATCCAATTCACTACTGATAGGCACCTACGTTGATTTCATGTCTTTGTTATTGTCACTAGTGCTGTGAAAAGGATACACCTGCATCTGTCTTTTGTAGAACAATTTCTTTTCCTTTAGGTATATGCTCAGTAATGGATCACTGGTTCAAATGGTAATTCCATTTTTAGTTCTTTGAGAAATCTCCAAACTGCTTTCCACAGGGACTGAACTAATTTACGATCCCACCAACAGTGTATGAACATTCCCTTGTCTCTCCAACTTTGCCAACATCTGTTATTTTTTTGGCTTTTTTATAATGGCCATTCTGACTGGTGTGGATTGGAACAGAATTAAAAACCCAGAAATAAAGCTGTATATTTGACAAAGTCAATTGATCTTTGACAAAGTCGACAAAAATAAGCAATGGGGTAACAACTCCCTATTCAATAAAGTGTTGAAATAGCTAGCCGAACACATGCAGAAGAATGAAACTATACCTCTACTTCTTACCATATCCAAAAATAACTCAAGATGGGTCAAAGACTTAAATGTAAGACCTCAAACTATAACAATCCTAGAAGAAAATCCATGAGCATGGAATGCTTTTCCATTTGTTTGTGTTGTCTATGATTTCTTTCAGCAGTGTTTTGCAGTTCTCCTTGTAGAGATCTTTCACCCTATTGGTGAGACATATCCCTAGATATTTTATTCTTTTTGTGGCTATTGTAAATGAGATTACATAAATGTTATTGCCGTATAGCAATGTTACTGATTTTTGTAAATTAATTTTGTATCCTACAACTTTACTATTGTCATTTATAAAATCCAGAAATTTTTTGGTGAAATATTTAGGCTTTTCTAGTTATAAAATTATATCATCAGCAAAGAGAAACAATTTGACTTCCTCTTTTCCTATGGGGATGTCTTTTATTTTCTTCTCTTTCCTGATTGCTGTGGCTAGGACTTCCAGTGCTATGTTGAATATGAGTGGTAAAAGTGGACATCCTTGTCTTTTTCAGGTTCTTAGGGGAAATGCTGACAACTTTTGCCTGTTTAGTATGCTGTCGGCTGTGCATTTGTCATCAATGGCTCTTATTATTTTAAGGTATGTTCCTTCATGCCTAATTTGTTGAGGATTTTTATCTTGTAGAGATGTTAGATTTTATTGAAAGCTTTTTCTGTGCCTATTGAGATGATCATGTGGTTTTTGTTTTTCATTCTGTTTACATGGTGAATCACATTTATTGATTTGCTTATTTGAAACCAATGGTGCATCCCAGGAATAAAGCCCATTTGGTCATGGTGGATTGATTGTCTTTCTGCTGTCTGACTGGAATTGTTTAGTTAGTATTTTGTTGAGAATTTTTGCATCTGTGTTCATCAGGGATATTGACTTGTAGTTTTCTTTTTTGTTGTGGCTTTGACTAACTTTAGAATCAGGATGATGCTGGTTTTGTAGAATGAGTTAGGGAGGAATCCCTCCTCATCATTTTTTTGTAATAGTTTCAGTAGGATCGGTCCCAGCTTTTCTTTGTAGGTCTGATAGAATTCGATTATGAAACAATGTGGTGCATGGCTTTTTTTGGTTGATGGCTTTTTATTACTGAATCAGTGTAATAACTTGTTATTGATCTATTCAGGGTTTCTGTTTCTTCATATTTAAATTTTGAGAGGTCATTTGTTTTCAGGAATTCAGCTATTTCCTTTAAATTTTCTAGATCATGATCACAGAGATGTTCATCATAATTTGAGGATATTATTTTTGTGGGATTGGTTATAATGTCACCTTTGTCATTTCTGATTGTGCTTATTTGGATCTTCTCTCCTTTTTTCTTTGCTTCCCTAGCTAGTGGTCTAATAAGCTTGTTTATTCTTTAAAAAAACAACTTTTTTGAGCCTTTGTATGATTTTTTAAATCAATTTTCCCTTAGTCGTGCTCTGATTTTAATTATTTCTTTTCTCCTGCAGTTTTGGGTTTAGTTTGTTCTTGTTTTTCTAGTTCCTTTAGGTGTGATGTTAGATTTTTAACTTGAGAGCTTTCTATTGTCTTTATGTAGGCATTTAGTGCCGTAAACTTTCCTCTTAACACTGCTTTTGCAGCATCCCAGAGGTTTTGATGTGTTGTGTCTATATTTTCATTTTTTTCAAAGAAATTTATTTATTTCTTTTTTTTTTACCCAGAAGTCATTATGGAGCAAAATTTTTAGTTTCCATATATTTGTGTGATTTGAGAGTTTCTCTTGTTGTTTATTTATATTTTTATTCCACTGTGGTCTGAAAAGATGCTTGGTATGATTTCAATTTATTTGAATTTGTTGAGATTTACTTTATGACTGAGCATGTGGCTAATCTTAGAATATGTTCTGTATGCTAAGAATAATGTATATTCATTCTGTGGTTGTTGGTTGAAGTATGAAAGAAAATGTTTTCTAAAATTGCTGAAGCAATATGCCACATACACCCCACCACCACCACCAGGAAATTACATCTTAAGAAGCCATGGCTCTTTGTGTTTTCTGTACTTCCATATAAATTTTCGAATCATCTTGAAAATTTCCTTAACAAACTCTGTTGGGATTTTCATTGCATTAAATCTGTAGATCAATTTAGGCGATTCTTTGCAATTTGGAATCTTCCTATCCATAAAACATGTAAGTTTGCAATTTATTTTGAGTTGATTTTTGTGAAGGGTGTATGTTCTATGTCTTCATGTGTTTATTTTTGTGGTTGTTGTTGTTTTGGCATGTAGATGTTCCATTCTTTCAGCACTGTTTGTTGAAAAGATTATCTTTTCTCCATTGTATTGCCTCTGCTCCTTTGTCAAAGATCGGTTGATTATATATTTATGGGTCAGTTTCTGGGTTCTCTATTCTGTTTCATTAATCTACTTGTCTATTTCTTTTTCTAACACGACCTTGTCTTGATTACTATAGTTTTATAGTAAATCCTCAAGTCAGATAGTGTCAGTCCTTTGACTTTGCTCTCCTTCAAAAGTGTCTTGGCCATTCTAGGTCTTTTGCCTTTCCATATAACTTCAGAATCAATTTGTTAATTTCCACAAATTAACTTTCTGGGATTTAGATTGGGGCGACATCTGTGTTTCTGACCTATACCATTTTCTTTCTGTCTGAAAAACTTCTTACAACATTTCTTGCAAGGCAGGTGTATTGGCAACAAATCCCTGAAGTTTTTGTTTATGTGGAAAATCTCTAATGTTTTTCACTTCTGAAGTATAATTTTACATGCTACACAATTCTGGTTGGTGGGTTTTTATCTCCACAGTTTGATTATTTCACTCCAGTTTCTTCCTGTTTGCATATTTTCTGAGAAGAAGTCAGATGTAATTCTTATCTTTGCTTTTCTATAGATAAGGTGAAGTTTTTTCCCTCTGGCCTCTTTAAAGATTTTTTTTTTCTTTATCTCTAATTTTCTAAAGTTTTAATATGATATGGCTAGGCGTAGTTGTTTTCATTTTAGTTCTATTTGGTGTTCACTGAGCTTCCTAGATCTGTGCTTTAGTGTCTGATTTTAGTTTGGGAAAACTCTTAATCATCATTGCTTAAAATATTGCTTTTGTTCCTTTCTTTTTTTTTCTCCTTGTATTCTATTACATGTATGTTATATCTTCTATAGTTGTCTCATAGTTCTTGAATATTCTGTTCAAAATTTTTCAGTTCTATTTTTTTCTTTTTTTTATTGCATTTTAGGTTTTGGGGTACATGTGATGAACATGCAAGATTGTTGCATAGGTACACACATAGCTGTGTGGTTTGCTGCCTTCCGTCCCCTCACATGTATCTGTCATTTCTCCCCATGCTATCTCTTCCCACCTCCCCACCCCCCCGCCCCTCCCCCATTTCCCCCCAACGGACCCCAGTGTGTAGTGCTCCCCTCCCTGGGTCCATATGTTCTCATTGTTCAACACCCTCCTATGAGTGAGAATATACGGTGTTTGATTTTCTGCTCTTGTGTCAGTTTGCTGAGAATGATGGTTTCCAGGTTCATCCATGTCCCTACAAAGGACGTGAACTCATCGTTTTTGATGGCTGCATAATATTCCATGGTGTATATGTACCACATTTTCCCTATCCAGTCTATCATCATTGGGCATTTGGGTTGGTTCCAGGTCTTTGCTATTGTAAACAGTGCTGCAATGAACAATTGTGTGCACGTGTCCTTGTAGTAGAATGATTTATAATCCTTTGGATATATACCCAGTAATGGGATTGCTGGGTCAAATGGGATTTCTATTTTTAGGTCCTTGAGGAATCGTCACACTGTCTTCCACAATGGTTGAATTAATTTACATTCCCACCAACAGTGTAAAAGTGTTCCTATTTCTCCACATCCTCTCCAGCATCTGTTGTTTCCTGATTTTTTAATGATCGCCATTCTAAACTGGTGTGAGATGGTATCTCAATGTGGTTTTGATTTGCATTTCTCTGATGACCAGTGATGATGAGCATTTTTTCATATGTTTGTTGGCCTCCTGTATGTCTTCTTTTGTAAAGTATCTGTTCATATCCTTCGCCCATTTTTGAATGAGCTTGTTTGTTTTTTTCTTGTAGATCTGCTTTAGTTCTTTGTAAAGTCTGGATATCAGCCCCTTGTCAGATGGGTAGGCTGCAAAAATTTTTTCCCATTCTGTTGGTTGCCGATTCACTCTACTGACTGTTTCTTTTGCCGTGCAGAAGCTGTGGAGTTTGATTAGGTCCCATTTGTCTACTTTGGCTTTTGTTGCCATTGCTTTTGGCATTTTGGTCATGAAGTCCTTGCCTACACCTATGTCCTGAATGGTTTTTCCTAGATTTTCTTCTAAGGTTTTTATGGTATTAGGTCTGATGTTTAAGTCTTTAATCCATCTGGAGTTAATTTTGGTGTAAGGTGTCAGGAAGGGGTCCTGTTTCTGCTTTCTGCACATGGCTAGCCAGTTTTCCCAACACCATTTATTAAACAGGGAACCCTTTCCCCATTGCTTGTTTTTGTCAGGTTTGTCGAAGATCAGATGGTTGTAGGTATGTTGTATTTCCTCTGAGGCCTCTGTTCTGTTCCATTGGTCTATATCTCTGTTTTGGTACCAGTACCATGCTGTTTTGATTACTGTAGCCTTGTAGTATAGTTTGAAGTCCAGTAGTGTGATGCCTCCTGCTTTGTTCTTTTTGCTTAGAATTGACTTGGCTATGCGGGCTCTCTTTTGGTTCCATATGAAGTTTAAGGTGTTTTTTTCCAGTTCTGTGAAGAAGGTCATTGGTAGCTTGATGGGAATAGCGTTGAATTTGTAAATTAATTTGAGCAGTATGGCCATTTTCACGATGTTGATTCTTCCTAACCATGAACCTGGAATGTTTCTCCATCTGTTTGTATCCTCTCTTATTTCGTTGAGCAATGGCTTGTAGTTCTCCTTGAAGAGGTCCTTTACGTTCCTTGTTAGTTGTATTCCTAGGTACTTTATTCTCTTTGTAGCAATTGTGAATGGCAGTTCGTTCTTGATTTGGCTCTCTTGAAGTCTATTATTGGTGTATAGGAATGCTTGTGATTTTTGCACGTTGATTTTGTATCCTGAGACTTTGCTGAAGTTGTTTATCAGTTTCAGGAGATTTTGGGCTGAGATGATGGGGTCTTCCAGATATACAATCATGTCATCTGCAAATAGAGACAATTTGATTTCCTCCTTTCCAATTTGGATCTTTTTCTTGCCTGATTTCTCTGGCTAGAACTTCCAGTACTATATTGAATAGGAGTGGTGAGAGAGGGCATCCTTGTCTAGTGCCAGATTTCAAAGGGAATGCTTCCGGTTTTTGCCTATTCAGTATGATATTGGCTGTTGGTTTGTCGTAAATAGCTTTTATTGTTTTGAGATACGTTCCGTCAATACCTAGTTTATTGAGGGTTTTTATCATAAAGGGTTGTTGAATTTTGTCAAAAGCCTTCTCTGCATCAATCGAGATAATCATGTGGTTTTTGTCTTTGGTTCTGTTTATGTGGTGAATTACGTTTATGGACTTGCGTATGTTGAACCAGCCTTGCATCCCCGGGATGAATCCTACTTGGTCATGGTGGATGAGCTTTTTTATATGCTGTTGCAATCGGTTTGCCAGTATTTTATTGAAGATTTTTGCATCTATGTTCATCTTGGATATTGGCCTGAAATTTTCTTTTCTTGTTGAGTCTCTGCCGGGTTTTGGTATCAGGATGATGTTTGTCTCGTAAAATGATTTGGGAAGGATTCCCTATTTTTGGATTGTCTGGAATAGTTTCAGAAGGAATGGTATCAGCTTCTCTTTGTATGTCTGGTAGAATTCAGCTGTGAACCCATCTGGACCTGGGCTTTTTTTGGGTGGTAGGCTCTTTATTGCTGCCTCGACTTAAGACCATGTTATTGGTCTATTCAGGGTTTCGGCTTCTTCCAGGTTTAGGCTTGGGAGGATGCAGGTGTCCAGGAATGTATCCATTTCTTCCAGGTTTACTAGTTTATGTGCATAGAGTTCTTTGTAATAATCTCTGATGATGGTTTGGATTTCTGTGGAATCCATGGTGATATTCCCTTTCTCGTTTTTTATTGCATCAATTTGGTTATTCTCTCTTTTCTTTTTTATTAATCTGGCTAGTGGTCTATTTTGTTGATCTTTTCAAAAAACCAGCTCCTGGATTTATTGATTTTTTGAAGAGTTTTTTGTGTCTCTATTTCCTTCAGTTCTGCTTTGATCTTAGTTATTTCCTGTCTTCTGCTAGGTTTTGAGTTTTTTTGATCTTGCCCCTCTAGCTCTTTCAATTTTGATGATAGGGTGTCAATTTTAGATCTCTCCTTTCTTCTCATGTGGGCACTCATTGCTATATATTTTCCTCTAGAGACTGCTTTAAATGGGTCCTAGAGATTCTGGTATGTTTTGTCTTCATTCTCATTGGTTTCGAAGAATATCTTTATTTCTGCCTTCATTTCATTGTTTATCCAGTCAACATTCAAGAGCAAGTTATTCAGTTTTCATGAAGCTGTGTGGTTCTGAGTTAGTTTCTGCATTCTGAGTTCTAACTCGATTGTACTCTGAGTTCTAACTCGATTGCACTGTGGTCTGAGAGACTGTTTGTTATGATTTCTGTTCTTTTGCATTTGCTGAGGAGTGATTTATTGCCAATTATGTGGTCAATTTTAGAGTAGGTGTAATGTGGTGCTGAGAAGAATGTATATTCTGTGGATTTGCGGTGGAGAGTTCTGTAAATGTCTATTAGGTTTGCTTGTTCCAGGTCTGTATTCAGGTCCTGGATATCCTTGTTGATTTTCTGTCTGGTTGATCTGTCTAATATTGACAATGGGGTGTTAAGATCTCCCACTATTATTGTGTGGGAGTCTAAGTCTCTTTGTAAGTCATTAAGAACTTGTCTTATGTATCTGGGTGCTCCTGTATTGGGTGCATATATATTTAGGATCGTTAGCTCTTCTTGTTGCAGTGATCCTTTTACCATTATGTAATGTCCTTTTTTGTCTCTTTTGATCTTTGTTGCTTTAAAGTCTATTTTATCAGAGATGAGAATTGCAACTCTGCCTTTTTTTGCTCTCCATTTGCTTGGTAGATCTTCCTCCATCTCTTTATTTTGAGCCTTTGTGTATCCTTGCATGTAAGATGGGTTTCCTGGATACAGCACACTGATGGGTTTTGGCTTTTTATCCAATTTGCCAGTCTGTGTCTTTTGATTGGGGCATTTAGTCCATTGACATTTAGGGATAGTATTGTTATGTGTGAATTTGATACTGTCATTTTGATGCTACCTGGCTGTTTTGTTGGTTAGTTGATGCAGATTCTTGATTGTGTTGATGCTCTTTTACCATCTGGTGTGTTTTTGGAGTGGCTGGTACTGGTTGTTCCTTTATATGTGTAGAGCCTCTTTCAGGAGTTCTTGTAGGGCAGGTTTGGTGGTGATGAAATCTCTGAGTGCTTGCTTGTTCACAAAGGATTTTATTTTTCCTTCACTTATGAAGCTTAGTTTGGCTGGATAGGAGATTCTGGGTTGAAAGTTCTTTTCTTTAAGGATGTTGAATATTGGCCCCCAATCTCTTCTGGCTTGTAGGGTTTCTGCTGAGAGATCTGCTGTGAGTCTAATGGGCTTCCCTTTGTGGGTAACCTGACCTTTCTCTCTGGCTGCCCTTAGCATTTTCTCTTTCTTTTCAACCCTGGTGAATCTGACGACCATGTGCCTTGGGGTTGCTCTTCTTGAGGAATATCTTTGTGGTGTTCTCTGTATTTCCTGGATTTGAATATTGGTCTGGCTTGCTAGGTTGGGGAAGTTTTCCTGGATAATATCCTGAAGAGTATTTTCCAGCTTGGATTCACTCTCTTCATCACATTCAGGTACACCTATCAGACGTAGATTAGGTCTTTTCACATAGTCCCACATTTCTTGAAGATTTTGTTCATTCCTTTTTGTGCTTTTTTCTCTGTTCTTGCCTTCTCTTTTTATTTCATTGAGTTGATCTTCGACCTCTGATATCCTTTCTTCTGCTTGGTCAATTCGGCTGTTGAAGCTTGTGCATGCTTCACGAAGTTCTCGCGTTGCGTTTTTCAGCTCCATCAATTCACTTATACTCTTCTCTATGCTGTCCATTCTCGTCAGCAGTTCGTCCAATCTTTTTTCAAGGTTCCTCTTTTCTTTGCGTTCGGTTAGAACATGTTCCTTTAGCTCACTGTAGTTTCTTACTACCCACCTTCTGAAGTCTGATTCTGTCATTTCATCACCCTCCTTCTCCATCCAGTCTTGTTCCCTTGCTGGTGAGGAGTTGTGATCCCTTTTAGGAGGAGAGGTGTTCTGGTTTTGGGAGTTTTCATCCTTTTTGCGCTGGTTTCTTCCCATTTTTGTGGGTTTATCCACCTGTTGTCTGTCTCTGTCCCAGGGAGTTGGAGCTTTATGAGTTTCCGTTGCACTACTGCCTTTTTTGATTTTTCTTTCAGGTCTGACCCGCCCAGCTAGCAGCAGGCCTAGCCACTGCCTGCCCTCAGGGGCTTTGCTGAGCTGCTTTGGGCTCCTCCCAGCTGCCCTGAGCTCTTCCCTGTAGTCCTTTTTATATGGGAGTAGTTAGAACTGTCTTGGCAATGGTGGCCCCGCCTCTGTTATGGTGCACTCTCTCTGTATTGGCAGGTTGCCTTGGCAACGGCGGGTTGCCTCGGCAACGGCAGCTTGCCTCCATAGAGGTGGAGAGTCTCAGTAATGGCGGAAGCCCCTCCCCCGCCAAGCCGGACTGTCCTGGTTCAGCTGTGCTTGGTTTGAAGGGCTCAACCCAGAGGGTTTCCAATTACTGTTTTTGTTTTCCTTGTTGTTGGGGGTGGAGGGGTGGGACCAACCGAGCCTGATCACCTGGCTCCCTGACTCAGAGTCTTTTCTTTTAAGTTGAAAGACCCCGCGTTCAGGTCGCTTGTTGAAAAGGCGCCGGGATCTCTGGTGCTGTGACTCACGGAGTCGGCTGGTACTGCGGTGCCGGCTCCTGGCGGATTTTTTGCCTAGGAATCTCCTGGCCTGACTCGCTATTTCAGATGAGTGGGGAACTCTGCCGTCTCAGGGCTCTGCTCGCCAGCTAAGAGGGCTCCCAGACCAGTGGCTTTTGTACGGAGAACCGCAGCAACAGGGAGTGGTCACAGCAACCGGCGCATCGGCCCCGAGGGGGCCAAAACAGCCGCACCGGCTGGGACTGCGACGCTGGCGACCCCTCTGCCTGGGTATCTCCTGGTCTGTGGGCAATAAGAGTTTGTCTGGAAATGCGGCGTCCACTCACCCTCTGCACTTTCACTGGGAGCTGAAGTCCTGCGCAGTTCTTAGGCGGCCATCTTCCCAGCATTCCTTTTTTTTTTTTTCCTTTATTTTCCATTTTAGAGTTTCTACTGAAATATTCTGAAGCACAGAGATTATTTCCTCGACTGTGTCCAGAGTACTAAGGAGCCCATCAAAGCTGTTTGTTACTTCTGTTACAGTATTTTTTATTGTAGCAGTTCTTTTTGATTCTTTTTTAGAATATCCTTATCTTCTTTATTCTTTTTTAGAATATCCATATCTCTGCTTATGTTATATATTTGTTCTTGCATGTTGTCTACTTTTCCATTAGCTGTTGGTGCCCTTAGCATGCTAAATCATATTTGTTTTAAATTCACAGGCTAATAATTCTATCATGCCTGCCATGTCGGAGTGTGGTTCTGATATTTGTTCACTCTCATAAAATTGTGTTTTTTGCTTTTTAGTATGCATTTAATTTTTTTGAAAGCCAGATTCCATGGCATAGCCCTTTAGTTGCATGGTAGTAAGTTATCTGAGGAGGGGAAATGTTCTGTAGTCCTGTGATTAGGTCTCAGAGTTTGGTGAGCTTGTGCCCCTCATTTGTGAACTTTGCATGTGCTTCTCAGGTTTTTCTCCCCTTTCAGTGGGGCAGGATGGCTACGGTGGCTAGAGTTGAGTATTTCCCTTCCCCAGGTCAGTTAGTCTTTGATAAAACCCCACCAGGTGAGGCTCTGGCAAAACTGTTTTGCTTCAGGACAGGTCTTGTTAAGAACAGAATGCTCTGGAGTATTTCAGAATGGTTATTTTGTCCCTCCCGTTGCCTCAAGTGTGAGGTTTTCCTCCAAAATTCACTGTGAGGACTTGATGAAGCTCTGTTAGATAAAACTCACAAAAGCATGAGGGTCCTCCCCTGACTGCACTTCCTGAGGTTTTTCTTTGCCAGGCTGGTCTACACTGAGCCTTCAGCAATTTTTCAGTTCCAGTTTAGGTTTCCCTGCTCTGATACTGGTTCATGCAGAAATCTCTGCTTGTGAGTTTCTGATCTGGTAAGTTTGATTCTCTGTATTCACCTGGCTGTCACTCCAACTTTGGGGGAAGTGGTTTGCTACACAACTTACCTTTTTTGATAGATAGAAGAAGAGTTGTTGGTTCTTCCATCTATTCAGCTTTTTACTTGTTAAAACAGAGTAATGAAGTTCCAAGTACCTTACATGCTTGATTGCAAAGCAGAAATCCAAATATCTTTTATTACCATTAGTTCCATTTTTAATCTGTGAGTCATGCTTTCTGTATGACTAAATTTTTTTCTAAGAATTCATTGCTTTATAAAAATTCATATAAAATCAATTTTCTAAAAATTTATTAACTTTTATTTGAATTGTTTTATTTCATCTTCTACAATCTCTTCTATCTTTTTATTGTCTCATTGTGCTAGCTAATACCTTGAATATGTTGTTGAATAGAAATGGTATTGTTGAGTATAGTTGTCTTTTTCATGAATTTTAAATGGAAGGTTTCTAATGCTTGACCACAGACAACAATGTTTTCATTCTAGTGTTATTTTACTAAGAGATTGCTTTGTTATTTGAAAAAATATTGCCTTTTATTAAAAGTATATTCTGCATCTTTTGAGATATATAAATTTTCTCCATTAATCTTTTTATATGTTGAGTCGTATTTATAGATTTTCCAATGCTAAGCCACTTTGAATTCCTGGGATAAAGCAAAACTGGTTATGATGTACAATCTTCTTTAAACATCACTGCATTTGCTAGTATTTTACTTAGGATTTTTGCATCTATGTTCATGATTGAAACTTCAATATTTTGTTTTCATTTTATTGTCCTTTCCAGCTTTGTGTTTCAAGGATACACTGTCTCACAGAATGAGTGGGCAACTGTATTTATCAATTTATATTCTGGCAAAAAGTAACCCCCAATCTAAGCGGCTCTAGTAAAAAATTACTTACTTTTTGCCTGAGTCTGCAAGCCAGCTGCAGCAAAGCTGCCTTGCCCTGTAGTCAGCTGGGTTCCATGTGTCTCCTCAAGCCAGGACCCAGGTCATAGAGCAGCCACTCCATGGGACCTGATCTTTGGAAAGCCAAGCCAATGGGAAAACCACATGAATAGAATGTGGGTGTATTATCTTATTTTAGAGAGTGAAGGAAAAGTTAGGAACCATACTACTATCTACCACAAAGATCATTCTCTTTTTTTTCTATGTTTAGAAAATTTTGCAAAAATTTGGATAATCATTTTCTTGAATGTTTGGTGGTTCTTATCTATGAAGGCTTCTGGGCTTACAGTTTTTCAGTTGTTGTTAAAATAATATTAACTATTGTTTCAACTATTTTATTGACTATTGTCTTTCAAATTTTCTACTCTTTCTCTCTTGGGAAGTTATGTATTTCTAGAAATATATACATTCCATTTATCTTTGCAAAATTATTGAAATCAAGTTGTTTTAATATTATTTAATTATTTTTTAAAGTCTGCTGGACTCAAAGCTGTGAATGCTTTATCATTTTTTTTTTCTGTTAATATCCTTTGTCCACTTTTGAATGAGTTTGTTTGTTTGTTTTTCTTGTAAATCTTCTTTAATTCTTTGTAGATTCTGGATATTAGCCCTTTGTCAGATGGGTAGATCGCAAAAATTTTTTCCCATTCTATTGGTTGGCAGTTCACTCTGATGATTGTTTCTTTTGCTGTACAGAAGCTCTGGAGTTTAATTAGATCCCATTTGTCTATATTGGCTTTTGTTGCCAATGCATTTGGTGTTTTTTCTATTTAAAAAAAAATCAACTTTTTATTATGCTGATTCTCTTGATATTATCTTTATTTTCACATTGCAGTGAGTTTTTAACCTTTTCTAAAAACACATGAAAGATATACTATACATGATGAGAAGCGATTACCTACTCCTGTATAAAAAATGATACCCAATTATAAACTATAATTATAGTTTATTATAAAATAATATATTTTTTATAAAATAAAAATTTTATAAAATAGTAGTAGTATTTTATATTTATTACAGAGGCTGGAGAAGTTGTTAGTAGCTTGAATACAAACATTTATAGTGTAAATTATCTAGAGTATAATAATCTTTCATGCAGCCTGTAATAACTTTCACAAATTTAGTTAAGTTCTTAGACTAATTAAAAAATTTCAAATAACCTTTTCTAAAAATAATATGTATATGTCATAGAGATGTTTCTATCTGAGCTTGGAACTTGATAATAGGCATATATTTGTATAAATCACATAGAAGTATGCTTTTTGTTACAGTAAATGTCACATCTCTTTGCTATATCAATGTCATTCAGCATGAAAAAATACATAAAACAAGAATATTCAAGGAAAGTAGGTGCTTGAGGGTATTTATTTTGAGGTTTCTTAAGTACATCTATTTCTTAATGGTGGTTGTGTCTGCATCTTGAAGAAAATTTTAAAACATACAGCAATCACTAACAATTACTATTTAAAACATTTGGATATTTTATGGCTTTTTGCTTAGCCATATTCTTGTACATTTTTAAATATTTTAAAATACTCTAAATCATGTCTCACTAGTTTTTTTCTTCATTGTATAGAACTTAATCCATGTGCTGTCCTATTCTGGCTTGTTTTTATCCTTTTAGATCAAATACTTACACTGAATGTTACCTTCTCTTTTTTTGTTTTCCAAAATGTATAACAACTGCAATTAGCATCCCTGAGATTTTTTTAATTTGAAAAATAAGAGAACAGCACAAATAAACAGAATAATCACAACAGTTAATTTTTCACCTTATGCACAAGACAGCATAATTTTCTTTATGTTTTGTTTGGCAAAGCAGAAAAGATAGGACATGTTATTATGAGGTTTTATTATAATATTTCTAAGACATAAACATAAGAATATGGTAAGTGAAATTATTCTGTATTTCTCTGCTTCTTTTATTACTAAAAGTTGATTGTAACCATCAACTAATTCATTAAGGATTACCCAAAAGATAAATGAGTAATGCAAGTTATTTTATATTTTTTCTATATTTGTAAAATGTTTTTCAAAACTCATAGATTTTTCCATTTCTGTGACATATTGAAAATTACAAAATTTTGATACACAAGGTTTTCTGATAAGAAAGTCAGAGAAAATAATGTTCCCTACAAATCAGACTTTAATCAGATGGTAGGGGGGGAAGCACAAGCAGCAAATATGAATACATCCATCTAAAGTCTCTAGAGATTGTTTTTCTTTTACTCAAAGTGAACCCTCTTTTCCTAATACAAACTATACTAATTAAGCTTCAAGAGATGAAGCTTAATAATAAAAAATACATTACTCAGATTAAAATATAGTCATTTTAGAAGCAAAGATTGATGAACTTGAAGACATAGCAATAGAAAGCACCAGAAGTTTTTAAGAGACTGAAAATGATAAACAGAACATTTGTGAGCGGTGTGACAACTTAAAGTGGTTTATTTTTGTCCAATTAGTGTCCCAGAAGGATAAGAAAATGAGAGACAGAAAAAAGTATTTGAAGAAATAATCGTTAAAAAATGCCCAATCTTGATGAAAACTTTAAGACCAAGGATTTAAGTAATTCAATCAGCCCCCAAAACAAGAAGCATGAGTAAAACTACACTAAAACATTATAATCGTATTATTTAAAACTGGGCATAGTGAGAAAATATTAAAAACAGTAATGGGGAACACATTATATATACTGAGAAATAAAGATAAAACTAATAACAGACTTCTGTTGGAAACTAGCCAAAAGACAGAGGAGTAACATCTTAAGAGACTGAAAGAAAAAAGCCATGAGCCCAAAACTCTGTACGCAGTGAGAGTATCGTGCAAAAACATAAGTATAGTAAAGACTTTTTTAGACAAAAATATCTAAATTCATCACCAGGAGAACTAAACTGTAAGAAATATTAAAGGAAGTTTTTAAAAAGAAAGAAAAGATAAGGAATGACAGCACAGAAAATGGTAAATGTGTGGATAAAGAAATTTTTATCTTATTTTTAAGTCTTTTCAAAAGGTGATTATTAAAACCACAAATAATGTGATGTTTATGAACTATGTAGAAACAAAATGAATGACAACAATTTGCTAAGAAAAATTGGAAGTATACTGTTGAAAAGTTTTTATACCATATGTGAAGTCATATATTACTTTATGGAAGGCTATACTATATTTAGAGTATATAGAATAAACTCAAAAGCAAACATTAAGATGAAAAAAACAAAAGAATAACTAATAACCCAAAAACTAGATAAAACAAAATCACAAAAATTACTCAATTAACCAAGAGTCATGACAAAAAGGAAAACTAAGAACAGATGAAATAAATAGATAGTAAGCTGGTAGATTTATACCAAGTAATATAATAATCCTATTGAATATAAATGACCTAAACACCAGATTTGACAAAAAAAAACGCAATATTCTATTTAAAGGAAACCTATGTTAAATAGAAAGATGTGAATTGTATTCTATTTAAAGGAAATTGTATTCTATTTAAAGGAAACCTATGTTAAATAGAAAGATGTGAATAGGTAAAACTAAAATAATAAAAATGGCATACTCTGATAACACTACTATGAAGCAAATCATGGTGGCTATATTATCAAAGTATATTTCAGAGCAAAAAATATTACCAAAATAAACAGTTATTTTATAATGCTAACAAGATCAAATTCTCAACAGAACAAAAAAATCCTAAATATCTATGTTCTTAACATCAAAGCTTCAAACAACATAAATCAAAAATGAAAAGAACAGAAATAAGAAATGCGTAAACTCATGAAAATAATCAGATTTCCTCATCCTGGTTCTCAGTAATGGATAGAACAAATAAGGATAGAACAGAAAGGATAGAAAAGATTTAAATATAGGAAGACAAAAAATCAGCTGGCAGGGTTTAGTTAGGTTTGGAAGATAGAGTCTTATAGGAAAGGACAAGAAATGAATAGAGGAAAAGAACAATAATGCCAGCTTGAGTAGTATCAACGGGTTAACACTTGCAAGGATGCTAGAGGGTTGGGAACACATGCAAAGGTGGAGGAGTCAGCCCAAAGAAGACATGCACAGTCAAAGGGGACAATGAAGTTTTGGGAGACTTTGAGTTGAGGAGAATGAAATTAAAGAAGCCTACAAATCCTTCTTCTCTCCTCTTGCATTTGGGTTACTCAGAACCAACTGCAGATACCATGTAGACCTATAGATGGATGCTAGTCCAGATTTATGGTATCCAATCTCATGTTTGCTGTCCTTAATGAACTATCGCTCCTTCTCTTCTCAAAGACTACTCCAAAACCTCAATCTTCTGTTGAAGTTGCTACTATGTCCTTCTGAACTGTGGTCTATTTGCCGTCAAATCCATTTCTTCCCTTCCCCTGCTCTCTTCTGTATTTCAGCAGCCTGATCTCTATAGGCTGCCTTTTCCAGCCTGGCTTCTGGGTGTTTCCTGCAGTAGACAGCACAGGTTGGGGGTTGAAGGTGGAAAACAAAGAGCCTGTATATATTTCACTCTTCCTTTGTGTTTCAGGCAGCTGCAGCTCTTCTGCAGCCTCGAGTCTAGAGGCTGAGTCTTCATCTCCCTGGGGAAGCATTGCTTGTGAATTGGGAGTAATTCACAAGCAATGCCCACTTCTATTCAGAAGTACAGGCCACTGGGCTCCAGACACACTGCCTTCTTCCTCTGTCCCTCTCTCCTAGAGATGGTAGTGGTTTCCCACTGATGCTTCTCTCTGGGGTAAACTGCTATTCCTGCTTGGCTTCTTAACTCTTCCATTAACTTGTGTAACCAATTACCTATATTAAAATTTTTCTATATTAAACATTCACATGCTTCATGCTTTGCCTCTTGTCGGAGGCTAACCACCTAACTATGAGATCTTGATTCTTGATCCTTTGGAATTACTTTTTTCATGTATTGACTCTGATCATCATTTTAGCTCTCTTTTATCCCCCTCCTGACTACAACTCTCCTTTGGTCAACACATTTCCCTTTAACTTGTATTCTCTTCTTTCCTGAACACAGTTCTACAAAGAGTGATCTACACTTACTGCCTCTGCCTTCACACTTCCCATTCCCTTCTGAACCTACTCAAATCCAGTTCTACCCTCACCATTCAAGTAGACCTGATTCTTCTCCTTGGTTGCCACTTAGCATGCTTTGTAGGCTTCTCATCCACAGTGAAGATGTTCTCAAGGCTCCTTCTCCTCTACTTCTTCATTCCTCCCCTTCCTTACTCTACATATTATCCCTGGATGATCTTTTGCATGCTCATGACTTTATTACAATCTTGCTGCTTATGACTTCCAAATTTACAGCTAGCTTTAGCATCTTGTCTGTTCCAGATTCATATGTCCAATGTCAGTGTCTTCTACTCAGCTTGACAAGAAGCACTGTCAAATTCAAGATGTTCAATGAGGAATTTCTCTTCCTCCACAAGCATGTTACAGCATACATTCATTATCTTGTAGAATTACATCACCATCACTGATTTACTGAAGCCAGAATGAGGAGTCATCCTAAATCTGTCCTTTCCATTTATTCTTTATATTGAATCAATCATCCTTTTTATCAGCTATTCCTCTTCTATCACCCCCACTGCTGCCATTTTTGTACTACTGACATATTATGGCCTTTTGTCTGTTTTCCCTTTTAGAAGAACAATAAGAACTTTCTGATGGTCTCTCTGTTTCAAATTTTACCCATCCCCAGTCATCCTTTCAATTTGCTGCCAGATAACTTTTATAGTTCATAGTTTGGATCATGTCATTGACCTATTTCTATAACAGTTTGAATGGTGCCTCATTACATCAAATGATAAGATCAAAATGCTCTATTAAATTCTTCCTGCCAGAGCCTCTTTTTGGCCTCATCTCCCACACTACTAGTCTCAGAACAATTCATGTCCTCATACAGATCTGTGCCTGCCCATGAATGACCCTCTTCCTGGACATACTCATTCCATTTCCTGGCTTCCTCAATAGTCTTGAAAATTCCATTGCATCTTTAAACTCTCCTTTCAGAAACCTTCTCTGTAAAGCTTTCTGACACTTTTCCAGTAAGGTTTAAGTGTTCCTTAAGTGTACCTGAGGAACACTTCAGTGCAAAGATACACCTGTTTGCATTTTGAGTTTCATAAGCTTAGGTGGTGAATTTGGTGCAAATAAAATCCGGATAAATCAAAGTGTACCTTCACACCAATAAGATTATGTAAAGATTTCCAATGTAGGAAGATGTGGAGTGGGAAATAAATTTCAGAGGATGAAAAGTTTAGATACTAGTTGAGCCCTGCACCATTTGGACTGAGCTCTATGAGAGAAGAGAGGGTGGAGGGTGGAGGGTGGAAGGTAGTAAATCAATGTCCACAGATTTGTAGGATCTGAGAGTGGAGAAGATCATAGTCTGTCTTCCTGGAGTAGATCTTCAAGGATGCAGTTGAATCATAGCAGAGAAATGAATGCATGGTATATCTCAGCAGACAGGAGCTTTCAGAATGGAGCAGAAATGGGAAGATGCCATCATGGGTCTGAGAGCTACATGCAGGCAGATAGGATCTTAAAGAGATGTACAGTGTATATTCAGACCCCATGGGTCTTGTGGTAGCAGCTGATTCCTGTGCACGAATCCAGGGCATGGAAGTGGCCAAAAGAGTCACCAGAACTGTCATGCCACTTTGGAACCAAGAATAATGCATCATGACTTCTATAAATAAATGACTGAAAGTGTGTTAGGATTTACTCTTGGAGTTGCTTGGGTGTTCAACCTTTTTTTCCCATCACCAAGTCACAAGGTGAATTTTAACTGCTAGCCAGTTATAGAGGCCATGCCAGGGGATGGTGAATCTACTGGGGAGTCTGGAGAAAGCTTTGTTCACCACCCAAATGGAGGCCCTGGAAGAGAAAGCCCCTTTCTGTACCTGAGTGCTGCTACCTCTTGATCATCTCTCTAACTGCTACAGCTATCCTACAGTCTTGAGGCAAGATAGCTTGAGAGCAAAGCTAAAATGGGGAGAGGCAAATAAAAAAGATGAAAAAATCTAAGACTCTTCATGATGTCAAACTGCTGTATCAACTCTGAAGCCAGCCCTTAGGGAGGTGAGGGGAATATGTTTTTCTTTATTATTTAACATTGAGTCTGAGTTTTCTGTTATTCATCTGAAGCCAAAAGCACTCTGATTATACAATGTTCTTGAGGATATCTCAAGAAACCTGAAATATACCCTTTTAAAAGCCAGCATAATCCTTCTTTTTTGTTATTGTTGTTGTTTTGTTTTGAGACTGAGTTCGCTCTTGTTACACAAGCTGGAGTGCAATGGTGCAATCTTGGCACATTACAACCTCTGCCTCCCAGGTTCAAGCGATTCTCCTGCCTCAGCCTCCCGAGTAGCTGGGATTACAGGCATACACCACCACACCTGGCTAATTTTGTATTTTTAGTAGAGACAGGGTTTCTCCATGTTAGTCAGGCTTGTCTTAAATTCCTGACCTCAGGTGATCCTGCCTTGTCCTCCTAAAGTGCTGGGATTACAGGCGTGAGCCACCATGCCTGACCAAAGATGATTTTAAAGTTTATATAGTGGGGCAAAAGACACGGACAATTCAATATTAAAGTAGAAGATCAAAATCAAAAGACTGACATTACCAAACTTAAAGATCTACCATGGAGATATAGTAATCAAGACAGTGTGGGATAAATCTAAAATAAATAAATACATCAATGGAACAGAATAGAGAGCCCAGAAATAAACATACTTAAATATTTCAAGTGATCTTTGACAAAGGAGCAAAGATAGTCTTTTCTATAAATGGCGGCAGAATAATCAGACATACATAGGCAAAAAAAAAAAAAAAAAAATCGATAAACAGATCTTATGCTCCTTATTTAAAAAAAACTCAAAATAGATCATAGATCTAAATGTAAAATGAAAAACTATAAAACTCTAGAAGATAACACAGGAGAAAATCTGGATAAAATTGGCTATGACGATGACTTTTTGATTCACCAAATGTGTGATTCATAAAAGAAATAATTTGACTTCATTAAAATTAGGCATCTGCTCTGAAAGACAATGTCAGAGATTGAGAGGACAAGCCCACAGAAAGGTAGAAAATATTTGCAAAAGACACATCTGACAAAGGACTGATATCCAAAATATACAAAAAAAACTCTTAAATCTCAATTATTTTTTTTAAATGAGGCTTTGGTGTTTTTTGTTTTTTTCAGGATGCTATATTAGAGACTTTAAGCATACCTCAGCCATTTGGGTCTAGCAAAATAGTACATAAAAAATCAACTCTGTGAGCTCTAATTCAAGAAAAAACATGGGAATTCACTGGAATAGTGAAGGACACCTGAGGCCCCAGGGAGAAGATGAGAAGCCCCCTGATGGCATTTGGCTAGTAAAGTGAGTAAAGCCCCAGCTCCTGAGTGAGGCAGCCAGTCTCCCTCTGTGTCACACCTTTCTGCTCGTGATGTATGCAACCCGGGATAAGGGAGGGCATCCTGCTACTCCCAAACCTGGGAGCTAGCTCAGGTAGAGGCTGAGAGATAGAGAGAAAGACACCAGGGAAAGCTGCAGATATTTTTCCAGACCAAGGACTGAAAAATGGATGCCATTTTTAATCTAGGCTCAGACAAAATCAGTCGGGCAACCTGGCAATGGCAGCCTCTGCAGACATTTCAGTCTCTGGCCAGATAGATTAAAGTGCTTCCACTGGAGTGGGGTAAAGGCCCCCACAGCCAGAATTCAGCAAAAAGTGTAGAGAGTGTCCCAATAGTAGCCTCTTGGAATTAGGCTCTCTCCTTTAGCAGAACTAGAGAAGAAGGAGAGTTGCTGAAGCTGACGTTTATTTTGGATAGCATGACTTGCAGCCAGTTATAACTTTGTCCCAGTCTACTCCCTTTGTCCGTTGGGGAAGAGTGCCTGATCAGCTCAGAGGACTCAGAGGAAGGTGGACTTCATTCCCTTGGAGATCTAACCCTTGTTGTGAACTGCCCCTCAGGGAAGGGTAGCACAGCCTGCCAAAGCCTGCCTAGGGTCAAAGGAAGTGCAAATATGGCACCAACCATTGAATGGGGCAATACCAAAGCCTGGAACAGACTTAGAGAAGGGATCATCTCTCCCCATCCCCCTGCTCCCTCTCCTGTGCACTGCTGTAGACATGGCAGTGGCTCATCCCACTGGGCTTTAGGGAATGCTGGTTGAAAGATGCACTTCTAGGTCTTCTCCAGCAGCGCCATCCACAGCTGAAGCCCAGCAGTATTGGCGGAGGGTACTTCTTTGGCTACTCCATTTTCTCCACCCCAGATGAGGGTCAGCACACACAGAGTAAGAGCCTCCTGCTGACTCTTACTCTTAAGCACCATATACTGGATTGCAGCCTGAATTATACCCACCAAACAAGAATGCACAGCTCACCAAGCAATGTCTGAGTAAGCCACCATATGAATCTATCTGCAGTGAAAGAACCTATACAGAGCCCTGGCCCTCTGAAGGAACTCAGAATGGAAACAAATAAACCATATATAACATACACCGCAGCCATACTCTAAAGAGAAAAAAGAATTAAAAAGTCCTATCTAAACAATACCATATTAAAAAAAAAAAAAAAAAAAAAAAAGCATCAGCACCCTCAGATGAGAAGGAACCAGCACAAGAACTCAGGCAATACAAAAACCAGAATGTTTAATCACTTCAAAAATATGGCACCAGCTCCCTAGCAATGGATTCTAGCAAGAATGAAATGACTGAAATGACAGATATTGAATCCAGAATACAAATGGCAAGAAAACTCAATGAGATCCAATAGAAAGTTGAAATCCAACACAAAGAACAGAGAAAAACAATATCAGATGTGAAAGACAATGTAAAAAAAAAAAAAAAAGAAAGACAATGTAACTATATTAAGAAAGAACCAAACAGAACTTGCGGAATTAAAAATTTTACTACTAGAATTTCAAAATACAAATAAGAAGCCTTCACAACAGATTAATCAAAGAAGAAGAAAGAATTACAGAGCTGCAAGACTGGTCTTTTAAACCAACCCAGTCAGACAAAAATTATATAAGAATTTTGTAAAAATAAACAAAGCCTTTGAGAAATGTGGGATTACATAAAACTATCAAATGTACAACTTATTGGCATTCCTGAAAGAGAAGAGGAGAAAGTAAGATATGGAAAACATAAACATATTTGAGGATAAAATTCATGAAATTTTCCCCAATTTTACTAGAGAGCTTAACGTGCAGATACAAGAAATCCAGAGAATTCCTGCAAGATACTGTACAAGATGCAAGATACTATCCACAAGGCACATATTCATCAAACTATCCAAGGTCGATGCCAAAGAAAAAATTTTAAGGGCAGCTAGAGAAAAGGGCCCATATTCCCTATAAAGGAAAGCCTAGAGTAAAGGGACATATTCCATATAAAGGAAAGCCAGGATTTCTCAGCAGAAAAAGAACAAACCAGAAGAGACTGGGGACACATTTTTAGTATTCTTAAAGAAAAGAAATGCCATCCAAGAATTTTATATTCCACCAAACTAAGCTTCATAAATGAAAGAGAAACAAACTCTTTTACAGAGAAGCAATCACTAAGAAAATTTGTCACCACCAGATAGGCCCTACAAGAGATACTTAAGGGACTTCTAAACATGCAAATGAAAGAACAATACTCCTTACGACAAAAGCACACATAAGCACATAGCCCATGAACCCTTTAAAGTAACTACACAATTGAGACTACAAAGCAACTAGTTAACAATGCTGTGACAGAAACCAAACCTCACATATCAATATTAATCTTGGTCATAAACAGCCTAAATACTCTATTTAAATGACAGAGTAGCAAAGTGGATTTAAAAACAAACAAACAAACAAAAAAAAAAAAAAAAAAAAAAAAAAAAACAAGACTCTGCTGCCTTCAAGAGACCCGTCTCACATTTAATGACATCCAAAAGCTCAAAGTAAAGGGATAGAGAAAACCTATCCTGCAAAAAAAAAAAAAAAAAAAAAAAGAGGTGAAGGGCACTATTCTTGTATCAAATAAAACAGGCTTTAAACCAACAACAGTGAAGAAGGGAAAAGAAGGGCATTACATAATGACAAAGGGTTCAATTCAACAAGAAGACTTCACTATCCTAAATATATTTGCACCCAACACTGGAGAGCCCAGATTCACAACACAATTACTTCTGGGACTAGGAAAAGATTTAGAGAGCCACAAAATAACAGTGGAGGACTTCACCATTCCATTAACAGCATTAGACAGATCATCAAGGCAGAAAACAAAGAAATTCTGGACTTCAATTCAATACTTGACAAATTGACACTAAAACACATCTACAGAATACTCCACCCAACAACCACAGAATATATATATTCTTCTCATATGCATATGAAATATGCCCTAAGATTGACCACATGCTCAGTTATAAAGCAAGTTTTAATAAATTCAAAAAAATAAAAAATAAAAATCACACCAATCATCTTCTCAAATCACAGTGGAATAAAAATAGAAATCAATGCACAAAATAACTCTCAAAACCATACAAGTATATGAAAACTAAACAATTTGCTCCTGAATGACTTTTGTGTAAACAACAAAATTAAGGAAGAAATCAAAACGTTCTTTGAAACAAATGAAATTAGAGACACAAATACTAAAACCTCTGTGAAACAGTGTTAAGAAAAAAGTTTATAGGGCTAAATGCCTACATCAAAAAGAGAGAAAATATCAAAATAATATTCCACCAAAAGGAACTAGAACAACCAGATCAAATTAATTCCAAAGCTAGCAAAAGAAAGAAAATAATTAAGATCAGAGCACAACTAAATTAAATTCATACCCACACAACCAAACAAAGATTCAATGATATAAAATGTTTGATTTTTGAAAGGATAAACAAGATTAATAGACTACTAGCAAAAGTAACAAATGAAAGGGAGAAGATACAAATTAGCTCAATCAGAGATGATAAAGGTGATATTATAACCAATCCCACAGAAATACAAAAGATCCTCAGAGATTACCATAAACGTCTTCATACATACAAGCTAGAAAATCTAGAGGAAATGAATAAATTACTGGGAAAATATAATCTCCAAAAATTGAATCAGGAAGAAATTTAAACCCTGAACAGATCAGTAATGAGTTACTAAATTGAGTCAGTAATAGTAATAATAATAGCTAGCAATCAAAAAATACCCTGACACATATGGATTTAGAGCCAAATTGTACCAGCCATATGAAGAAGAGCTGGTACCATTCTGACTGAAACCATTCCAAAACACTGAGGAGAAAGGGTTCCTCCCTAACTCTTCCTGAGACCAGCATCATCCTGATGCCAAAACCTGGCAAAGACACAACGAATATAGAGACTTCAGGCCAATATTCCTGATGAACACAGATGCAAAAACTTCAACAAAATACTACCAAAACAAATCTAGTAGCTCTCAAAAAATTAATTAATCACAATTAAGGAGGCTTTATTCCTGGATGAAAGGTGATTCAACATACACAAATCAATAAATGTGATTCACCACATAAACAGAATTAAAAACAAATACTACATAAACATCTCAATAAATGCAGAAAAAGCCTTCAATAAATTCCAACATCCCTTAATGATAAAAAGCCCTCAACAAACCAAGCATCAAAGAAACATACCTCAAAATAATAGGAGCTGTCTATGATAAACCCATAGTCAACCTCACATGGAACAGGCAAAAGCTGGAAGCATTCCCCTAAGGACTGAAGCAAGACAAGGATGTCTACTCTCACCACTCCTATTCAACATAGTACTGGAAGTCCTAGCCAAAATAATCAGGCAAGATAAAGAAATAAGAGATATGTATACTTAAAAAAAGGGGAATTAAATTATCTATCTTTGCTGATGCTATAATTCTAGACATAGAAAAACCTAAAGACTCTGCCAGAATGACTTCAGTAAATGACTTCAGTAAAGTTTCAAGAAAGTTACAGAATGAATGTATAAAAATCAGTAGCATTTCTATATACTGCTAACACTGAAGCTGAGAGTCAAATCAAGAATGCAATCTCACTTACAATACCCATAAAAAGAAGAAAATACCCGAGAATACATCTAAGCAAGCAGGTGAAAGATCTCTACAAGGAGAACTATAAAACACTGCTGAAGAAAAATCATAGACAACACAAGCAAATGAAATGACATCCCAAGGTCATGGATTGGAACAATCATTATCAATAAAATGTTCCTATTGCCCAAAGCAATCTACAGATTCAATGCTATTCCTATCAAATTTCCAACAAGATTTTTCACAGAACTATCAAAAACTATACTAAAACTCATATTTTAGCAGAATATGAATTTCAACTTGAAATTATAGTACAACGCTACAGTAACAAAACAGCATGGTAATGATATAAAAATAGATACATAGACCAATGGAGCAGAATAAAGAACCCAGAAATAAAGCTGTACACCTACAACCAACTGATCTTTGCAAAGTTGACAAAAATAAGCAATGGGAAAAGACTCCCTATTCAATAAATAGTGCTGAGATACATGGTTAACCACATGCAGAAGAATGAAACTGGACCTCTACCTCTCACCATATACAAAAATTAACTCAGTATGGATTGAAGATTTAAATATGACTTCACACTATAAAAGTCCTGGAAGAAGACCTTATAAATAGTCTTCTTAACATTGGTGTATGCAGGGAATTTATGATTAAGTTCTCAAAAATAAGTGCAAGAAAAACAAATACTGGCAATTGTGATCTAATTAGACTGAAGAGCTTCTGCACAGCAAAAGAAACTTAACAGTAAAAAATACAGCCTAAAAAATAGGAGAAACTTTTCACAAACTATGCATCTGGACTAATTCAGAATCTATAAGAAACTTAAACAAATCAACAAGCCAAAAACCAAATAACCCCATTAAAAAGTCAGCAAAGGACATGAACAGACACTTCTCAAAAGAAGACGTACAGGCAGCCAACAAACATAGGAAAAAATGTTCAACATTACTAATGATTAGAGAAATGCAAATCAAAACCACAATAAGACACCATCTCACACCAGTCAGAATGACTATTATTAAAAAGCAAAAAAAAACAACAGTTGTTAGCAAGGTTGTGGAGAAGAAAGAATGCTCATACACTTTTGGTGGGATTGTAAAGTAATTCAGCCCCTATGGAAAACGGTTTGGAGATTTCTCAAAGAACTAGAAATAGAACTGCCATTTGACCCAGCAATCCAATTATTGGGTGTATACCCAAAAGAATATAAATCATTCTAGAAAAAGACAGATGCACTCGAGACCAGGCACAGTGGTTCATGCCTATAATCCCAGCACTTTGGGAGGTTGAGGCAGACAGATCACCTGAGGTCGGGAGTTCAAGACCCGACTAATCAACTTGGAGAAACCCCAGCTCTACTAAAAATACAAAACTAGCCAGGCATGGTGGCAGGCACCTGTAATCCTAGCTACTTGGGAGGCTGAGGCAGGAGAATTGCTTGAACCCGGGAGACAGAGGTTGTGGTGAGCCGAGATTGCCCCATTGCACTGATGTTGAATTTGATAGTGTGGTATCCTTGGGCCTTTTGGAGTATAAATTTTCATACTTTGGGCTCAGAAAAGTGCTTTGCTTTAGCCAGTGATACGGTAGTAGAGATGATGCAGGCAAAGGTTTGATATGTGCTAGTGCAGCTGGCCTTGCTCTCCTATGTTTCTGCCATCGCCATGAGAAGAGCATGCCCAGGTAATCTGCCTTTCCAAGAAGAGTAAGAGAATCATGGAGCATAATTATCCCAGCCAACCAGAGGATCCACAACTTAAAACAGAGGTTTCCCAACAGGTCTGTGAGCACGATAATAAATGTTTATTGTTGGAGGTTACTGAGCTTTGAGATGGTATACTATACAACGCTAAATGAGTAACACAGAGGCTCTAGTTCCAACAGAGATGGGAGACACTTCCACTAGGAAACACAGCAACAGTTCCACTGAACCTAAAGCTGTGATTACTGCCATTCACTTTGAGATCCTCTTGCTGACAGACCAGAAAGCATTTATGCTGGCAGAGCAATCAACCCGACTAATCATGATGACCTCAGGTTGTTGCTATATAATGGGACCAAGGAGAACTATGAAACATAGCATATTCATCAAAACATCTCTTGTTGCTTCCATATTCATTATAATAGTAAACAGGCAATTGCCACAATTGCAGCCTGATAAAGGCAAAATTACCAAAGGCTTAGAGTTCTTAGGAATAAAAGCCTATGTTCCTCCAGACAAGAAACCAGACTAGAATGACCTAAATGGTCAAAGCTGAAGAAATTATATAATAGAATAAATGGTGGAAAAGGAAGATAAATGGAATAACACCTATGGCCTGACAAGAGGAAGATTGGAATTCATGTTGCCATGAACGAAGAAACACCTGGATTCAGAAGATGGGAGGTGCAAGGAAGGTTCTTCCCTAGAGCTTTTGGAGGAAGCATGGTCCTGCCAACACCTTAATTTCAGACACCTGACCTCCAGACATTTATGTTATCTTGAATGACCGAATGTGTGGCAATTTATTGCAAGGGCCCTACAACCCAAATACAGAAGGAAAGAAGATAAGCAAGCAAGAATTGCAAGTACTTGAAAATGTCCTAAACTTTTACATAATTTATAAAATGAGGCACCAGTAAGTGATCGTAATGATTCCTTCCAGTCCAAAACATTCATGAGTCTATAAAGGTTTTGCACTAAATAATTACCTAATGTATTTTTAAGGAACTGAAGGAAGATGAGTGAGATGAAACTCTGATGTGCTTTTTAGCTTGGGCCATACTACAGCAAGGCTTCCCTGCAGTACAGGCTGATTATACTTAGTACATCTTTTCCCCCAAAATGGAAATAAGAACATTTCCTCTGAATTGTTCTGTAATATACATGTGAAATTGCCCTTCGAAGGATTTCAGTGAAGACTATTTGATTCAAAATATTTAACACAATTTTTAAATATATAAAATAAATAAAGTAGATTATATTGTAGTCTTAATGCAGCAGAGATCAAAGAAAATTGAAAATAATGATAAGTGTAATTCAGGTATAAAATGTAGAGAGAAATGAACTTCATAAGCAAATTGACCTCCAGCCTTAATATTAGGATTCAGTTCTGCAGGTAGAATTACTATATGAAAAGAAAAAATCTTTTTTACTCAGTAGCCTATTTGGTTCTTAATTCATTAATCAAGAAGGAAAGCTGGAGGTAAAAAATTATGCGTCTGGCTCACAGGCAGAGATGTAGAATGAGTAGGTTTAGAACTTGCATCTCAGAAATTCAAATATACAGAAAGAAAATACAGGCATTCTCGTACTTTTTGAACATGGATACTCAGCTGTGAGTGATATGAATTCACTTGCTTATATGTGATTTTATTAACTACACAGTTTTGCTATTCATCATCACTTCCTAGTGAGCTCATCCAGTTTCACTGCTTTAAATACCATTTTACCATCAACAACTCCCAAATTTATGTCTTGAGTGCAAACTTCTCCCCAATCACCAGACTCATACATCCAAATGCCTCTTGACAGCTCCATGTACATGTTGAATAAACAGCTCAAACCTAACATGCCTGGAGCTCCTGACCTACTCCACAAGCATCTTGCAACTGCTCACGGCTCCATTTTCATGGGTGGCATCTCCATTCTTGTCATGATTTTTCCTTTTACATCTCACACCCAATCTTTCAAGACATTCAGTTGTCTTTCCCCTAAGCGTGCATCCACGTTCTGATCACTTCTCATCACTTCAACCCTAGGCCAGTTTGATCATCTCTCACCTGGATCTCGAAATCTTCTCCTCACTGGTATTTCTGTTTACACCTTGGGCCTTCTACAATCAAATTCTCAAATAGCTGCAGGAAAGATCCTTTTAAAACTTAAGTTAGGCCAGGGGTGGTGTCTCATGCCTGTAATCTCAGCACTTTGGGAGGCCGAGGCAGGCAGATCACTTGAGGTCAGGGCCTGGCCAACATGGTGAAACCTCATTCTCCTAAAAATACTAAAAAAAAATAAAAAGTAAAAATTTAAAAAATAGCTGTGCTTGGTGGCAGGTGTCTGTAATCCCAGCTACTCAGAAGGCTGAGGAAGGAGAATCGCTTAAACCAGGCATCCCCAAACTACGGCCTGCGGGCTGCATGCGGCCCCCTGAGGCCATTTATCCGGCCCCCTGCCGCACTTTAGGAAGGGGCACCTCTTTCATTGGTGGTCAGTGAGAGGAGCACAGTATGTGGCAGCCCTCCAATGGTCTGAGGGACAGTAAACTGGCCCGCTGTGTAAAAAGTTTAGGGATCCCTGGTTAACCCAGGAAGCAGAAGTTGCAGTGAGCCAAGATCGCACCACTGCACTCCAGCCTGGGTGACAGAGCAAGACTCTTGTCTCAAACAAAACAAAACAACTTAAGTTAGGTCATGCCCTTTCTCTATCCAGAAGCCTGCAGTTTCTTCCTTCTCACTCAGAGTAGAAGGTCCCCATTACCCATCTCTCTGGCCTTGCCTGCTACAACCTGACCCGCCCACTCCTCCACGGAACTTGCTCTCTTTGAGGACAGCAGGGAACACTCCTTCCTCTCCAAGCTTTTGCTATTGCTATTTGCTTGCCTGGAATGTTCTTTCTCCAAATACCCTCCTGGCTAGCTGCCTTCACCTCCTGCATGTTTTAGTTCAAATGTCAATATTAAAAGAAAAATGATAGACAAATTAGACTTGACTTAACAGAATTTAATAGGAAAAGAACAATTTGTGAACCAAGCAGCCCCCAGAACCAGAATAGATTCAGAAAGACTCTGAGGCTGCCACCTGGTCTGATCACATTGATGGACAGAAACAGGAAAGTGACTTAAAGAAAAAGGAAATAAGGTACAGAAACATCTGGGTTGGTTAGAGTTTAACACATGCCTTATTTGAACATGATTTGAACAGTTGGCTGCCTGTGATTGACCAATACTCTGTGATTGACACAAGAGTAGGTTACAATCTGTTTACACATCCAGTTAGGTTACAGTTCCCTGTGCATGGAGAAATCATTAAGCTGAACTTAAAATATATAAGAAGACAGCTTTAGGCTCAATTGAATTTAACATCACCTTCTCACTGAGGCCTTCCTCTACCGTTTGTGTTCATATGGATCCTCCAAAAAGCAGACACCAAGATGGGGGTAATCATGCAAGGATTTTATAAGGATAAACACCTATAAGGGAACGTTAGTAGAGAGCTAGAAGGGTTAAGAGAATTATATCAGGCTAACCCTGGGGGAAGGAGAGAGGGAAGGGAGTTGAGTATAAGCACCCTACACAGCTAGGCAGTTCCAATGCATAAACTCTCTCTCTTTGCCCCAGGATACCTGGCTTTTTGTCACCTCACCACACACAGGAAGACTGTTGTCCTTTACCTGGAAGGGTTTTTTCCTAGTTTTCACTGGACCAAGTGTCACTTATTTTGTTCTCAACTTGATGTCATCTCTATAGAGAGGGCTTATTTAATTCCTCTATCTGAATTAGTTTCCTCCATGTGACCCTTCTATTTATTTTTATTCTTTTTTTCCTTGGACACTCTTGTCACAATTCTTAATATTGTTCATTTCTGGGATTGCTTGTTTAAATTTTGTTTCTCCCTGTAGCCTGTAAGCTCCATGAAATTTGTACTAAGGCTCCCTTTCTCACTATTGTGTCCCCAGGGCCTACCTAGCACCTTCCAGCAGGGTTCTTAGCAATAGAGGACACTCAATGAATGGATGCTTAATGAATCTTCAGTAAACAACTGCAACACATAACTTTCTTAAAAAGTAGTCTCTTAAAGATGTTTTAGAAAACAAAAAAAGTATTAAATACATAAAAGTCAGAGCTAGCAAAAAGGGGGTCATAAGGTCAACTTCTCAGGATATCTATAAAGATATTCACACCCCATGTTTCAGAATCCCCTGGTCTTTGCATAGCAGACCTGTATAGGCTAAGCCTCCAAACAGCTCTGTGACTATAGCAATTAGGTCTTCAGCCTACCTTCAGTCATGTCTGCCCTGCCAAGTAGGAGATAAAAGCTTCCTTGAATGCCAAAAATAAGGCCTGAGACTGTCACACTTGCTGATAGCCTCATTTATTCATTATCATTCTGTAAGATGTAAATTCAACTTAGCAATAACTACCAACTCTAATGTCTTTGTAGACACTGATCCCTTGATATTTTGCAGATGCCTGTAAGTATCACACCAGCTCCAACATTCCCATTCCCAGCAGGTCATGGCTACAGGTCACCACCAGTGAAGTCTTTAGCAATGGAGGTGCTACCTGGTGTCCCACCTACTGGCCAGGAAAGCATTGTCTCTACCTGCTGCTGGGTGATGGGTGAGCAAGGCCCAAACCCCCATTTGATGCTCCTTTTTTTCCTAGGACCACTGATGGTACCATTTTTGTTTGTCCAGGTCCTGTAAGAGGCAGATGCCAAGATGAGATTAAAGTCACATGCATTTTATTAGGGGAAATTCCTGTGATGTCATTCTAACCCAAGTGAAAGAAAAGAGGAAAGAGAGGTTGGGTGGAGGCATCATAGACTGCTTTGTTGTCTAAGGAAGGTTCTGCAAAGCTCTCAAGAAGTCCTCAAGCCAAATTCCGCTGTGAGTGGAGTCCCATGTGTCCCAGGAATGGGCCTGCCTTAGTATTTCTGCCACATTCCATCATTGAGCAACCCATAGAAAACATGGCCTCACACAAACCCAATGAAGGATTTCAAGGTGCAGCAGTTGGAGCCCCTGAACTGCGTGATGGGCAGAATGTTCCCCAAAGATGTCCACATCTTCATCCCTGTAACCTATAAATATTATACCACATGGCAAAGGAGAATTTTCTCCAACTAAAGGCAGAGTGTGACAGAAGGGTAAGTCGGAGAGATTCAAAGTGTGAGAAAGACTTACTGTGCTGCTGCAGAGAACAGGTAGCCTTTAGAAACCAAGAGAAGCTCCAACTGACAGCAAGGAATTCAGTACTGCATCTCAGGTAATTGATTTCTGCCAAAGACTTGAGTGAGCTGAGAAGTGACTTCTCCCACAGAGCCTCCATGTAAGAGCCCAGGCCTATCAAGATCCTAATTTCAGCCCTGTAAGATCCAAAGTGGTAGAACCAGTCAAGCCTTCCCAGGCTTCTGACTTACAGGAACCAGGAGATGATAATTATATGTTGTATTGACCTGCAAGGTTTGGGGTAACTTGTTACAGCAGCAATGGAAGACTAACATACACCCTTTGTAGCTGGAGGAGAGTGAGGCACATTTATGGGCTTCCACACCACCCTATGTTAAGTCTCAGCCTTTGTTACTCTCCATATACATGTCACTTTCTAATAGTCTATAGCATTTGCTGGTTTATTTTGTTTGTTGCCTGCTTCCCTCTACAAGGGCAAGAGATTTTGTCCATTGTTCACTGGGGTTCAAACAGTGCCTCGAACATAATAAAATGCTTTTGAAAATTTTATTTAATTTTAAAAATGTTAATTTTTCTGTATTTCCATTTGGTTTGGATTTTGGCAGTATACAACTGAATGCATGGAAAAATGGGTCAAAAAGCTTGAGAACAGAAGGGAGTAAAGCTATAAAAAATGGGTATCGGTTCCATCGATCTCCTTTTTCTGCCTTGGATTTATGTGGTCACTGATCATCTACATAGCAGCGTATTTTCACAGGGCAATTAATACTTTGTTTAGTATTAATTAATTAATACTTTGTTTAGTAAAATCTTTTGGCTCATTGATTGTCAAGAATATGGCCAGGCCCTTCTCCCTGTCACTCCTTAGATATACTGGAGTAACGCCCCTAGCCCAACTAAGCTGACAAGCCCCGACTTTGACATTTTATAGTTTACAAATCACAGTGATATCTATAAACTGCTTTTACTGATGAGGTTATTCACCTGAGGTTCAGTTGATATTATCTCCAACTTGGAGAAAATTGAGGCTCAGAAAGACAATCATTTGCTTAAAGTCATACGATTAATAAGAAGCAGAGCCTGAACTCAGACTCAAAACTTCTCATATCAAATCCCATGTTCCCCACATTGTGACATGCTCCCTTTTGGCTTGATTGACTTAAAAAATGATGGAGAAGATGGGAGGCATGTGCAAACAGGGAAACTGATTTAAGAGGTTTAATTGTGGGAACATGGGTAGACTTTTTTTTTAATTGCATTTTAGGTTTTGGGGTACATGTGAAGAACATGCAAGATTGTTGCATAGGTACACACATGGCAGTGTGGTTTGCTGTCTTCCGTCCCCTCACCTGTATCTGTCATTTCTCCCCAGAACATGGGTAGACTTTGAGAGAAGAAAAAAATCTGGGCAAAACAAACTTAGGAAGAGTATCTAAAAAGCCTTAGTTTTGAGTATGCTTAAAAACAGAATGCATGCATTAAGTATGTATAGAATCATTTGGGATTCACCCATATATTTCACCAGGATGTGACTTTGGAAAAATTGCAGTGGAAACCATGGCTTTAGGTATAGTTTTCTCAATTTGCTGAGTGCAAAATAAGGAAAGAATCATATGCACTGCTGAGGTCAGAGCATTGTAAACTGTTAGCATCTCAAGTGCACTGCGATGGGAGAAGAGTGTCAAGCATAGACAACAAGGCTTTTCTTACATGCCATGCTGACTGCTACCCAGTTTTACTTCTAAAATGTAGGATTACATGATTGTTTCTAGTAATGTGAATGGTTAAAAAAAAGGGGGGGGGGAGAATTATAAAAATAGTATTTGGTCATTTTATAATAGAAAAATTGACAAATAGAGAAAAATAGAGTAGTACAAATTCCACCCCAAATACTATTCTCCAGAGGAACTGACTGTTAATATTTTAGTATATCTGTCTTTAATTTCTTGCACATTATAAATAAAATTAAAGTACTTTTAATTTTCCCTCCGCAGACCAATCCCCAGAGTCAACCACTTTTAAAGTTGTGACACACACTCTTCAAGTTGATATTTTATATTTTTCTTAAATATATGTAGGTATTATATTTCTTTGGTGTATTTAAGATTTTACATAAATACTGTCATACTTTACTAAAGATCTCTGCAAGGTCAAGCATGGTGGCTCACTCTTGTATTCCTCACACTTTGGGAGGCCAAGGTGGGAAGATTGCTTGAGCCCAGGAGTTCAAGACTAATCTAGGCAATATAGGAAGACCCCATCTCTACAAAAATGAAATAAAAAGAAAAAATTAGCCAGACATGGTGGCACATGCCTGTAGTCCCAGCTACTTGGGAGGCTGCAGTTGGAGTATCACTTGAGCCCAAGGGGTGGAAGCTGCAGTGAGGCATATCATATCAGTGCACCCCACTGGGACTTGTCTCAAAAAATAAAAAACCCTTCAATTCGTTTTTTATTCAATCTAGTATTTTGATCTATTTATATTGTCAAAAATTAGTGTACTGTTCATAAATTGTAACTGCTATCTAAAATTTCACAATATGACTAGACCACAGTTATTTATTCCTTCTGAATAATATTTAGTTCTTTTAAATTTTTTCTCTCATATTCCAAAAAACACTATAGTGGATATTCTTAAAATATGACTTCCTGGAGCATATTTGCAAGAATTTACCTGGACAATATTTTTAGAAGAGAAATTGCTAGATCAGAAGGTATGTACTATTTTAACTTCACTTGATTTTGCCCAGTTACTCTACCTGTAATGGTTGTACGAATTTGCATTACCACAGCAGTGTGTGACTTGTTCTCCTCACATACTTTGGTATGCAATACATGCATATGCATACATATATATGTATATGTGTATGTATGTATACACGTACGTATATCTAGACACACAGCTATACATACCTACATATTCTGGATGTGAATTTTGATTTATATTTCAAATATCATCTCTCAAATATCTAATGTTTGCCTTTTTTTCTTTTTATTCTGACAGAGTCTTTCTCTGTTGCCCAGGCTGGAATGCAGTAGCATGATCACAGTTCACTGCAGCCTTGATCTCTCAGGCTAAACCAATCCTCTCACTTCCAGCCTCCAAGTAACTGGGCAACAGCTTCATGCCACCATGCCTTGCTAATTATTATTATTATGATGATGATTGGTAGAGGCAGGTTTTGCCACATTGCCCAGGCTGATCTCAAACTCCTGGGCTCAAGCAATCCTGCTTCAGTCTCCCAAGGTACTAGGATTACAGGCCTGTGCCCAGACTGTTGCTTGTCTTTTACACTAAATTATCATACAAGTTTTACATTTGATTATTGTCAACT
Organism: Saimiri boliviensis; assembly: GCF_048565385.1. NCBI lineage: Eukaryota > Metazoa > Chordata > Mammalia > Primates > Cebidae > Saimiri > Saimiri boliviensis. The sequence continues at coordinate 24,558,823 of NC_133463.1, forward strand.
TCATCAATCTTTTCCTCTAAGAGTTCAGCTCTTATGGATCTTTTCCAAAAGTCCTTTCTTGATAATTGACTATTCATATGCAGAGTACAAAACTGGTCCCCTACCTCTCATCATATAACAAAATTACTCAAGATGGTTTAAAGACTTAAAAAAGTCCTAGAAGAAAACCCAGGATACATGCTTCTGGATGTTGGCTGTGGAAAAAAAATTATAACCATGTCCTCAAAAGCAATTGCAACAAAAGCAAAAATTGACAAGAGGGACTTACTTAAACTAAAGAGTTTCTGCACAGCAAAGGAAACCATCAACAGAGCAATCTGACAACCTACAGAATGGGAGAAAATATTAGCAAACTATGCATCTGACAAAGGCCTAGTGTCCAGAATCTATCAGGAACTGAAATCAACAAGAAAATAACTAATAACTTATTAAAAAGTAGGCAAAAAACATAAAGACACTTCTCAAAAGAATACATACATGCAGCCAACAAACATATGAAAAAATGCTCAACAGCACTTTGATTTGATTTATATCATCACAGAAATGTAAATTGAAGCCACAATGAGATACCATCTAGAAACAGTCAGAATGGCTATTACTAAACAGTGAAAAAACAACAGATGCTGGCGAGGCTGTGGAAGAAGGGGAATGCTTATACACTGTTGGTGGGAATGTAAATTAGTTCAGCCACTGTGAAATGCAGTTCAGAGATTTCTCAAAGGCCTAAAGTTAGAACTATCACTGGGTGCAGTGGCTCATGCCTGTAATCCCAGCACTTTGGGAGGCTGAGGTGAGTGGATCACTTTAGATTGGGAGTTCGAGACCACCCTGACCAACATGGAGTAACCCTGTCTCTACTAAAAATACAAAATTAGCTGAGGGTGGTGGTGCGTGCCTGTAATGCCAGCTACTTGGGAGGCTAAGGCAGGAGAATCACTTGAACCTGGGAAGCAGAGGTTGCTGTGAGTCAAGATCGTGACATTGCACTGCAGCCAAGGAACAGGAGCAAAACTCTATCTCAAAAAAAAAAAAAAAAAAAAAAAAAATTAGAACTACCATTCAACACATAAATCCCATTACAGTGTATATACCCAAAAGAAAATAAGTAACTCTATCAAAAAAGATATATGCACTCGTACATTCATCAAACACTATTCACAATAGCAAGACATGGGACCAACCTAGATGTCTGTCAATGGTGGATTGGATATACATCGTGAAAAGCTACACAGCCATTAAAAAGAAAGAAATCATATCCCTTGGAGCGACATGGGTACAGTTGGAGGCCATTATCCTGAGTGAATTAACATAGAAACAAAAAACCAAAACCATATTTTCTCACTTATAAGTGGAAACTAAATATGGGGTACACATGGACATAAAAATGGGAACAACGGACACTGGGAACTATAAGAGAAGACAGGGAGAGAGGGGGATAAGGGTTGAAAAACCACCTATTGCTGCCATGCTCACTACTTCAACATCCCTCAATCATACCCCAGACTTCAGCATCACGCAATACACCCTTATCACAAACCTGTGCATGTACTCCTTGAATCTAAATTAAAAATGGATTTTTTTTATGTTCATGTTTCACATGCAGTCACTGTGTTGTATATTCACTGTTTATCATCCCAGATCCACCTACCACTCTTCTACATTCTGTTCTGTGCTCTGTAAATGCAACCTTTACAGAATCCATCAGCTGGGCTCCCTTGACCTCCAGCTTCCTCTTGGGTTTGATCACTGGGAGACATCTGCAGGAGATCAAGGGATGGGAGGAGAGAAAATTGAGGTATTTGTATTACTGATTGTGAAATTTTGGAAATGTTGCATTCCTCTAAGGTCATGGCTTCTATTGAGCAACGCTTTTTCTGCAACTGGAGATCTCCACATTTTATGTGACAATTCCCTTTTTCTTCCCTTTTAAGCTTCGAGATTGAAAAAATAAGGGCTGTTTGCTCTTGCCAGTCCCAGAATGCTACACCATTTTATGTCAGTTTCTCTTAATCATCTCTACAACTTTATAACTAGTCCATTCATTTAACTCTCTTCAGTTATTGCTTTTTCCCTGCCTAGACCCTGAGCAATATAGTCATGAGTATATTCTGCTATATATCATTTTAATAATTTTCTCTATATTTTAGAATTTATATAAATGGTATGAGCTTTATGTATAAGATATGAGGTTAATGTATACAGTATGAGGTCAGGAACTAATTTCATTTTTTCCCATGTGGAAAGCCCTGTGTGCAACAGTATTTATTGAATAGTCCAGTTTTTGCCTACAGACATATCATACATATTTGTATCATACACCAAGAAAGAACATACACTTGGGTCTGTTTCTAAGTTATTCATTCAGTTCCGGAAAGGCAAGACATTTGAGCTTCCTATATGATTACCGTGTATTTATATTGCTGTCATGAGAACTGAGTTAATGCTTTACTATTGATCAGCACAGGCTATTACTTTGATTAATACAGGGTACCTAGAAGAGCTAAAAAATCATTTATTGTTTTCATCAATTTTTATATATCTTTGCATAAATCCTGCATTCTGTAATGACTATAGTTTTATAGTTAATGTTGATATCTACTGGGATATGTCTCTTTTCCTGTTTTTGTTTGTTTGTTTGTTTGTTTTATTGTGGCTTGACAGGCATTCCGTGTGGCATTTTTATCTTCCAACAGATCTTTCTAGCATGATGGGATCTGCCATGTCCGAGGGGCCCAATTGGCGAGTAAAATGTGATTTCAGGTGGATCCTCAGCCGTGGCCTTATCTTGCAGACAGGTAGATAGTATAAATAGCAGCACAGAGTTTTTTCCATCTTGAGGAAGTAAGCTGGTCTTTCCTATTTCTCTATCAGTCATTGGGTTGCTGCAGGTTGGGAGAAGGATAGGTCAGTCCTGGGTACCTCCATCTCTCAGCTGTCTACATGAATCAATTTGAATAGCCTCATGGTGATTCTTGAGGAAAATTACAGGAAAAATCCAGTAGGAATGAAGAGCAGAGGATGGCAAAAGACTGTGAGGGGCACTGAGCAGAGCACCAGCATAATCCATTACAGCAGGTTTAATCATGGCTCTCACCAAAGGCATGGACAGATGGAGCTCAAAGCCCCATCAACTGTCAGATGCAACAGCAAACCCTCCCATCCAAGAGCAATCCTTGATGTCAACAAAAAGATGTATTCAATCCCAAATACAATCCAGCAAGCTCTATATTTTTATATAGGATGTGTATAGATGCATGTAATGTTTATCAATCTCTCAGTTCTTATACTTTTCCTTTCATGACTCCTTATTCACAAAAGGAAATTTCTGTGTTCTTAATTCATTTATTTTATGCCTTACAGTTAGTTTTTTAAACTTCAATGCAATAGATAACATTTTGGTACTAGTATTATTATGAAATAAGACTTTAGGCCCCATGCTATGATATTTTGTAGAATTACCCTAAGTATTTTGGCATAAAGGTAACATTAATGATGGCATCTTCATCAAAATTATTTTTGATCATAGTTGATTTTGTGAAGAACTCTCAGTATTTATGGTATATGGCTCTAGTTTTAGATTGCTGATGGGTACCTCTGTGATATATTGGGAAAACTATTTGTAGTGATGACAACCACGAAGCAAAAAGAACATGCGGGCAGAACATCATTACAGAGGGATGAAGGCTATCTTCATGAAAATAGAACAAAACTATTTGTTAAGCATGATAAATCCAAGCAAACAAAATTGAATAAAAATTTGGAAATAGCTATTTTAGCATTTAAAAAGCAAATAATTCCTTACATTCATATATCCTTGGAAGAGATTATGCAGTGTTTGGGGTCATCTACTCAGAAGATTGTGATAAATAGTATGACATTTTGAAAACACAGTTTAGCCACTGGGCTAGTCTCAAGTGAAAAATGAAGTGATTTGTTCCATTAGACCCAAGAGGTCACAAAACCGAATTATTCCATTACTTCCTCTGGCATAATCTCTGTGTCTGTTGTTTTAAGATGTTAATTCTCCAAGTATGCCACCTCACTTCTGCACTGTTTGTCCCACACTGAAAATAGTGCAGGTGTTGTAACTGTCACTGTGTTTCCAAAGCACAAACCTCCATTAATCATGTATGTTTATGGTTTATCAAGAACTAATGTTGCTAAGTGGTAATAGGATACTATTAGGTAATGTAATGGGATACTGATAATTTTTTAAGAACAGTGTGCACTCTTATGCGTCTGTGCCTTAGTGTGTGCCGTTCTCTTGGCCCAAAACCCTCTTTACCTCTCTCTGCTATTCAATTTCTGCCTGTGTTCAAGGCCCAGATCAAATATCAGCTCTGTGAAGCCTTCCCTGTTCTTCACAGCAAAAAGTACTTCCTCTCTTTCCTTTGCTTATACAAGCATTTTAATACTTACCTGACTCTGACTGTGTGTCTCTCTCTGCCTGCTTCTTGTCTGTCTGTCCTATCACAACCTAAGATCTTAGAATGGATCTTTCCCAAGTTCATTTCCTTCATACCCAGAAAAATACTTGACACACAGTCAGCACTCAGTGAATGTCTATACCATATGTTGTTCTTTTCTGAAGGGTTCCTTCACTCCACCAGTACCTTCGTCAGTACCTACCATATGGATGTCTCTTGGAAATGTTTGTAGAATTGAATAGAATTCATTTACATGTAATACAAATATTTGATGACTATTTTAATTTTCTTAACACTCTCCAAATGGCAATAAAAATAGTACATCAATGCTTATTATCATTGCAATTGGCAGTCCACAATGGCACTTAAGAATGAATACTTGGTTCCAATTTTCTTCATTTTGACCAAGTGTTCATGAGAACCAATTTTTTTTTTACTTAAAATTTTACATGTCAGAAAATAAAAACAATTTTTAATGTGCTTACTAGCCATTAGGGTTTTCAGTTCTCAGAAATGTCTGTCCATATTGTTTCCCCATTTTTATACTCTTTTTGTCTTTTTCTTATTGATCTAGAAGTATTTTTTATATATTCTGGATACTTCTGGCTTTGCAAAACCTTCTCTATTCTGATTTCGTAAAGATATACCACGATATTTTTTAGGTTTAAAGTCTTCCCCTCAACACACACTTAGGCCTTTAATGTATCTGAAATTTGTTTTCTCAAGAGCTTATCTTTTTTTCACAAAAAGGTAATAGTTATATTATCACCACTACTGAATAAACCTTTCCTCACTGAGTTGATACTATCTCTATCATAAACTAAGTCCTGACGTGTATTTTGATCTACATAATACATACATATCATAAAGTCATGTATAGTCGGCCCTTCATATCAGTGGGTTTCACATGCATGAATTCAACCAACTGCTGGTAACAAATATTCAAAACAAAACCAATAAAAACAGCAATACAACAATTAAAAAAAGCACACATAAAAATTCAACACAATTATTTGCATAGCATTTATACTGTATTAGGTATAATCCAGAGAAGACTGAAAGTATACAAGGGTCTACATAGATTATATGCAAACTGTAAGCTAAGTCATATTATGTAATGGACTTGAGCATCCATGGATTTTGGTATCCATGGAGGTCCTGGCACCAATCCCTTGTGGATACTGAGGGATGACTGTGTATAAATTTCTGAAGTAGACACATAGTAAATGGTAGGACATCCACGACTCTGTTGGAGTACAATTATTGGAAAAAAATACACTTCTGAGAGAAAGAGAAGAGAAATCCCTGGTGCTAAAAACAAAAGGAGAACCTAATAGCAGAGCTGTGAGCTCCTGAGCTGAAGTTATGGCATCCTGGAGAGGTATGGAATTACAGATAAGATTTAGGGTACAGTAGCTGGGGTTTGAATCATGGTTCCAGGATAGAAATTGTGCCTTTGGGGCCCATCTGCTCTAGGTGTGTCGCTGTACCCGAGACACCTGCAGCTCTGAGATGGCTGCCTCCTCAAAAACTGAGCTCTTAGAGAGTTGCCTCCTCAGAAACCAAGCTCTGAGAGGGCTGCCTCCTCAAAAGAAAGAAGCTTAAAAAACTTTCTCTGCCAACAGTTCTGCCCAGGGAAGTGATAAGAAGTTGTAAATGAAGAAGAAAATAAACAAAAGTCTGAACCATGCACCAGTGAATTTTACCAAATGCAAAGTAAGGGAACCACTGCCACAACAACAACAAAAATATGTCAAAAAGTAGCCTTGATCTTGGGAAACACTCTAAGCACCAATCACAAACAAACACACAACCATTATACAGCAGACTTCAAGCCAAAGTATACATGGTTTTCCACAAAAAGCAATCTTCATCAATGATAAACTCACCTTCCAAAATTATAAAATGCACAAGGAAATGATCCACCTTATATGTAAGCGTCAACATAAATAAACTGTGAAGTTGGACTTTGAGAATCTTAGTGTATATGAAATGTCTCAAAAGTAGTTATACATAGAATGTTAAGGATTCTTTAAAAAAAATAGAAACATAGCAAAAACAGGACATTATAAAAATAAAAGATATTTCTTAAATAATAAAAAGAATATTTAGAAATGAAAATTTAATATTTAGAAATGAAATGAAACTTAGTGAATAAATCAGGCTTCAGATGTGACAGAGTAGAAGAAAGAATTCATGAGCTAGAATATCAATGTAAGGAAATTTAGTAAAATGCACAAGAAAAATAGATGAAAATATGAAACATTTCTTAAGAGACAAGAAATAATCAAGGAGAATGTACAAAAAGTAGGACTACTAAGTGAAATCAGGACTGATAAATTTTCAGAATTTAGAGCATTAGGACAAATACCTAACACATACAGAGCTTAAAACTTAGATGACAGGTTGATGGTGATGGCACATGAATACCTATGTAACAAACCTGCACGTTCAGCACACATATCCCAGAACTTAACGTAAAATAATGAATTTTAAAAATTTCAGAATTTATGTAAGACAGATCCTCAGATTAAAGAACAAAGAGCCAATTAGAACAAATAAAAACAAATTCACACCCAAAAAAATCATAGTAAAAGTATGAAACATTGATAACAATAAGAAAATTGTTAAATCATCCAGAGATAAAAGACAGATTGTCAACAAAGAAATATTTATCCTGATAGCTGTTTCTGTATGACTGAAAACAGAGGGACATATACAAACTGCCAAGAAAAAATTGCCATCATCTTGAATTATAAAAGTAGCTAAACTCTAAATTAAGAATTAGACAAATATATATATAAATATTTGTTTTATATATAAATATATATTTATATAGCACAGTATATATTTACATATAATATATAAACATAATATAACATATATTTATATGTATAATACATATTTTATATGTATTTGTTTTAGATATTTCATATTATGGAAGATATATAATATGAAAAAAATTAGACAAAAATAAATACATTTAAGGTAAATGTTTTTTTTTAAACTTTGAATAGATGTGCTTTAGGAATAAGTAAATTGAAGAAAGGAGGAGGATGTAAGAAACAGGAGTGAATGAAGGAATTGAAAAAATCTGCATAAATCTAAATAAACATTGTAAAACAAGAAGAAGAAAGGCTAATTTAGGGTCAAATGAAGTGAAAAGAAGATAAAATTAAAATGCTTCACAGCCACAGCATGGAAGATAGGAAGAGAAAAGTGGTAATGTAAATTCAGGTGTTCCAAGTTGCTCTTATTATTCAAAATGAAGTCAGGCCTATTGATTATATTAGTTCTTTAGAGTTAAATATGCAGGTTAAAAATGTAAAAAATAATTACTAAATAAATAAGAAAAGAGTTGTAATACTAAACCAGTCAAATGGTAAAAAGATGGGGAATAGATAAGACTTTCCAAAAGAAATGATCTGTGATCCTACAATTCCACTTCTAGCTACATAACTTGGAGAAACCCTGGCATGTGCACATGAGAAGGTATAGACACCAACATGCATCATTCATCTCCATTCATAGCAGAATGAATAAATTGTGGTAAAATTATACAATAGAACACTTTAGGCAATAAATATGAATTAATAACATCAACATTGATAATGCTGAAAAGGAACCTTAAGCACAAAAAAAAAAAAAAACCAAGTATCAGAATGACAGGTTAAAATGATACCAATTATATAAACACACAAAAAGAGAGCTCTATTGTTTATGAATAAATACATATGCACATGCAAATTATAGAATCAGGCACAGGAAGAATTCATCCTCACATTAAGACAGTGGTTACCTCTGCGGAGAGTGGGAGGAGGAAATGGGAACAGGGATGTGGGTGAAATGACTTTATCTGTGTGACACCTTACTCCTTTTTGAAAAAGAGAGCTGAAGCAAATATGTCAAAATATTGCCATTTTACATGCTTAAGTGATAGGTAGACAAATGTCATAGTTTCTGTATTTTCCACATATTAAACAGTCATTTGTTTTAAAATATTTTCAAAACAATTTAAATTCTTTATAAGTATACAAAGCAAAATAAGGCTTCTCTCCTCTGAAAATTTTATCTTTACAGATTTCTTTTTTGCTTGTATAAGAAGATATACATATATTTTAAACTATATCATTGTACCTAGATCTACGTCATTCTTTGTATTTTTCCACAATATAAATACGTCATAATTTTATATTGATTATGCTATTGATAAGGATTTCATCTTCCAGAGTGTTTTTTTTGTTTGTTTGTTTGTTTGTTTTTGTCATCTTGTTTTGTTTGTTTAGGGCGAAACGGCTAATAAAACAATTCTGTGACAAATAAACTTGTATATTAATCTTTACGTGCTGCACTTTTACTTCTGCCATATAAATTTTCAGAAGTTTCTGGGTCAAAGAGTACGTACATTTTACGTTTTGATGACTTATCAATTGCTTGCAATAACAGTTGTAATATTTTATTTTTCTACTAATTCTGTAGTATTCCACATATCTTGGCCAACACTCGAAGTCATCAATCTTTTCCATCTTTGACACGCTAAATCATTGTGGTTTTTTGTTTTGTTTTGTTTTGTTTTGTTTTTGGTGGAGTGTGTGTGTGTGTGTGTGTTTGTGTGTTTCATTTTCCTGAAACTTTTAAATTTGAGCATCTTTCCTATGTTTACTAAACGTTTGTGTTTCCTCCTCTGAGAATTTCCTGCATTTTTTTCTCTTATCAAAATCAATGTGTTATCTGCTGTGTAACTCACTCATTTGTTCAGTAAATTTATGGAACAGATAGTATGCTCCTGAGACTAAGTTAGATTCTGAGCAGTCAAAGGCAATTAAGCTACAGATTGTACCCTCAAAGAGTGCAAGAGAAAGAGCGATGCTAATTTGAGTGACAAAGTGTTACAGGCACTGGGAGAAAAGTCTGTCTAAACTGAGCGCAATGAGCTGCTTTTGGGAACCCAGGACAGCGTGGGAAACCTTAACACAGGACGTGATGCTTCTGCCGCTGGAGACTGCAAATGAATAGGTACTTGCTTCTAGTTCCTTTGGAGTGCTTCAGCAGTCTCTCCACAGGGAGATCTACGCAAGAGACAAAGGCAAAGCAAGTTGAGAAAACTGTGTGAATAAAACCATGCAGGTAGTACGTTTAGCTTAGTGTTCAGAAATCGGACCACTGGATAATCAGGAGGAGATGTTGCCACTTCCAAAGAGAAATGAGAATGAAAAATTTGAAGAGCCTGGAGAATATCCAGTTGGATATATTCAGCAGACAGTTGAATAATGTGTCTGGAGCAAGGAAGAATCGTTCGAGTTAGAGATCTAGTTGTGAGCCTCCTCAAAATACAGGGAGCGATGTGTCATTAGTTAAAACAATGTCGAAGCTCACCAGCCCTCTGGGCTTTCTGGTGTGTAGGGTGAAGTAAATGTCCAGGCAAACTAAATGTCTTCCAGTTCCTATTTTCTAAAACTCTTGTGCCTGCTTTATTGTTTTTTGTTTTTTTGATATTGTTTCCCTTGCTTTTAGTTGTCACTTGATGCAGTCAAGAATCTCCTATTCCACTCCCTTTCTCTTCCAGTTTTTAAGAAATTCTGTACATAAGTATCAGCTAAAAAGAAAATTTTAGGAGGGCGTGTATACATTAACATCAATAGCTATTAATATATCTTACAGGAGGCGGATGAGAATCTCTCAGTAAAATACTGAAACATGAACTTCATGTCTTTTAAGAACTTTGTGGTTTATATCCTGATTCAGGTGTGTTTTTAAGGATATGTTAAGAACTCAGATCCTTGAGTTCTGGATCAATGAGTCTGTTTATAGACTCAGACATAATCTTAGTACATTGTGCACCTTCACAAGTAAGCTATTTATGAATTAAATTTTTAAAGGAAAGCTTTTAACTCAGAGATTTACATTTTCATTTCAGAGATGCTTGAAGATGAATATTTAGTAGCCCTTCTTTGACCACTTTAGCTTGAACACCGTCTTCATCAAGTACTTGATATAATTTGGGGCTAACAGTAAAATGCAGATGGAGCCCTCACTATTTAATGAGATACATCACTGACTCCTTAGCAAGGTAAATATTGTTTTATGATCAAATCATTGCCTCAGATTATACTGACTTATACATTCTTATCTGATCTCATATTTTCTTTTCTTATTTGGCATGAAATTTTATATTTTATCTTAGACTATCAAAACAAGATATACACGTAGCTGGAAAATCAAATAGAAGGGCTCGTAATGAAAAGAAGCCTGCTGGTTCCTCTTTCCAATCCACTTCCTTGCTCTCTAGAGGCAACCCTTTAAAAATGTTTGTTTTTAGTGCTTTTGGAGTACAGCAACAATCTTCCAACTTGCTTATTAAGGGTTATTGCTTATTGTTGTTTGTGGTTTTACAAGATTTTTTTAGTGTCTGTTGACTTCCTACTATGTTAGGTGAGGGCTATACTTCCTCACTCCACCTGTATTTATCACCTCCATGTTCTTTTACCACGATTCATATTTCTTTTATTGGATCGCTGTACAATTTAAAACAACTTGCATGAACCTCCATATTCCAGCCCAATAACCATAGACAGTTACTGACTTTCCTGCATTGTAAATGATCAGGATATAGATGCACCAGCTTTCTCTTCATTCCTTCAACTCCAGTACCATCTTCCAATTCCTTATCTTTTATATTGTTAAGGTAGATAACCCTAACAGTCTTTTTTGTAATACAGTAAGTTCCTGATTTCTCTATGGGTTACTTTTTAAAATTAAAAGTATAATGAAAAATTCAAAGTTTATAGTATTATGAACGCTTAAATTTTGTTTTCTGCAGAGCCAAGTTGTGTGATAAAATTACATTTCTTCTCAGCTACTGAGGCAGGCTGAGGGAGACTGAGGCAGGAGAGTCACTCAAACATGGGAGGCAGAGGTTGCAGTGAGCCGAGATTGTGCTGCTGCACTCCAGCCTGGGCAACAGAGTGAGATTCCATCTCAAAAAAGAAAAAATAAATTACATTTCTTCTTCTACAAATCTAATGTCACAATTGCTGTGCTACTCAAAGGAAACATTTCTACAGTGAGGTTGAAATGGATCATTTTTTCTCTGTTCCACCACACATCTTTACAATATTCTCAAGTTTATCAAAACTCTCATTCTATCTAATTAATTGAATCCCCTTCTGTCCCTAAGACTAGTATTGGAAAACCTTTTACCCCGCGCTTCAGTTTGGACTGGTTATTCTTCAGGCTTCAGCAAAACTATAATTTGGAGATTGTATACATTGTTATTCTGGTTTGATACTTCTGTTTCCCAAAGACTATCTTGTCTTCTTCCTTGGTTTGGTTGGAACACCTCCTTAAGTAACTTTTTAAGAAATCATGAGCATCATAAATATAGATATATAGACCAATGGAATATAATATGGAGCCCAGAAATAAACCCTCACCTATATAGTCAAATTATTTTTGACAAGATACTCAAGACCATTCAATGAGAAAAAGATAGTCTTTTCAACAAATGGTGCTAGGAAAAGTGAACATCAACATGCTAAAGAATTAAGTTGGATCCTTAACTTATACTGTATATAAAAATTAACTGAACATATCAATGCCTTAAATGTAAGAGCTAAAACTATAAAATTCTTAGAAGAAAAAATAGAGGAATTTGTCATGGCATTGGATTTGGCAATGATTCCTTAGGTAAGACATCAAAAGCACAGACAACAAAAGGAAAAAATAGTTAAATTTCATCAAAATGAAAAACTTTAGTGTTGAAGGACAAAAATCCAGATATTGAAAAGGCAACCTATAGAACAGGAGAAGATATTTGTGAATCATATGCTGATAAGGGATTAATATCCAGAAAAAAATAAAAATCCCTATGACTCAAAAACAAAAAAATAACCAAAATGCAAATCAAAACCACAATGTGATATTACTTTTCCAGCAAACCACCATGGCACATGTATACCTATGTAACAAACCTGTACATTCTGCGTATGTATCCAAGAATTTAAAGTATAAAAAAAAGTCATGGCAAAAAACACAATTACTTTTGAACCAACATAATATTATAAAACAAAACAAAACAGACACTAATATGTATTGGGGAGGATGAGGAGAAATTGGAACATTTATGCATTGCTGGTGGGAATGTAAAGTAGTGCAGCTGCTGTGGAAAATAGTATGGAAGTTCCTCAAAAATTAAACATAGAATTTAGTTTCTCAAATTCTATGTTCCTCAAAAATTAAACCTAGAATTTAGTTCCTCAAAAATTAAACATAGAATAAACATATGATCTAGCAATTCCATTTATGGGTATACGCCCAAAAGAAGTTAAAGCAGACAGCATAACAGATATTTTCACACCAATGCTTACATAAGCACTATTCATAGTAATCGAAAGTGGAAACACACTGAATGTCCATTGATAGATGAATGAATAAACAAAATTCAGCATATACATACAATGGAATATTATCAATGTAATAAAAGAAATGAAATTTTGATACATATTACAACATGGATAGACCTTGAAAATATTATGCTAATTGAGATAAGTGAAACACAGAAGGTCAAATATTGTAAGATTCCACTGATACCAGGTATCTAGAATAGTGAAATTCATAGAGACTGAAAGTACAGTAGGGGCTACCAGGGCTGCAGGGAGGGAGTAATGGGTAGTTACTGTTAAATGGATACAAAGTTTCTGTCTGGCATAATACAAAATTCTATGATGAATAGGAGATGGTTGCATAATAATGGAAATCTATTTAATGCTGCATAAATCATATTCTTAAAATTGCTAAAATGGTAAATTTTGTTATGTATATTTTACCACGATAAAAGATTTTAAGAATATGTAAAAATAAGCTATTTAGAATATGTTTTTAAAATGATGAGTGAGAAGAAAACTTTTTGAGTCCTTAAAAGTCTAAAAATCTCTTTAATTTTTCCTTAGACTTTACTAATAGTTCAGCAAAGTGTCAAATTGTAGGTTGAAAATAGTTTTTACTCATAAATCTAAGACTTTACTTGTGAAAAATCTGAAGACAGCCTGGTTTCTCATTTTAATCTTGAAAGTTCCTAGGAAAGTAATGTGTTTTCTTAAAGTAAGACCTAGCTACTGAAGACCTGAGAAATTCAGTGAGCTTTTCCCTTATATTTTCAACAAAGGATACAGCTTCAAACTTAACTTATGGTTACTTTACCTGTTAAAAAAACTAACAAAATAGAGAACCCAGAAATAAATCTACATAACTAAAGTCAACTCATTTTTGACAAACGTGCCAAGAACACTCATTGAGGAAGAGACAGTCTCTTTAATAAATGGTGCTGGGAAAACTGCATATCCATAAACAGACAAATGAAACTAGACTGCCACTTCTCCCTGTACAAAAATCAACTTAAAGTGGGTCAAAGACCTAAATGTAAGACCTAGACCAATAAAAATACTACAAAAAAATATGAGAGAAACACACCAGGACATTGGTCTAAGAAAAAAATTATGAGTAAGACCTCAAAATCACAGGCAACAAAAGCAAAAATAAACAAATGAGATTTATCAAACTGAAAGTCTCTGTACAGCAAAGAAAACAATTAAGAGAGTGAAAAGACAATGCACAGAATGGAAGAAAACATTTATAAAGTATTTATCTGATAGAAGATTGTTATCCAGAGTATACAATTACTCAAACAACTCAATTGCAATATATATATATATATATATACATATATATATATACACAGACATGTATATAGTAGGAATACACATATATTCCAATTATATATATATGCATTGTAGGAATATATATATGTATATACATACATATATATATATATATGTATTCCAATTAAAAAGGGGGCAAATTATTTAAACAGACATTTCTCAAAGAAGACACTCAAATGGCCAAAAAAATATGTAAAAATGTTCAGCATCACTAATCATCAGGGAAACACAAATCAAAACCACAATGAGCCAGTTAGGATGGCTATCAGCAAAAAGACAAAGAATAACAAATGCTGGCAAAGATTAGGAGAAAAGAGAACTCTTATATACTGTTGATGGGAATGTAAACTAGTTCAACCAGTGGAGAACAGTATGGAGGTTCCTCAGAAAATTACAAATAAAACTACTATATGATCCAGCAATTCCACTATTGGGAATTTATCTGAAGGAAAGAAAATCACATCAAAGAGAACTCTACACCTCCATGTTTATTGCAGCACTGCTCACAATAGCCAAAATACGAAATCATCCTAGGTGTCCAACAACAGATGAATTAATAAAGAAAATGTGGTATATATACACAATGGAATACTATTCAGCCATTTAAAAAGAACGAAATTTTGTCATTGAAAGCAACATGGATGGAACTGGAGGATGTTATGTTAAGTGAAATAAGCCAGAAACATAAAGTTAAACGCCACATGTTCTCACTCATGTGTGAAAGCTAAAAAAAGTTGAATTCATAAAAGTACAAAATAGAACAGAGGCTAGGAATGGTAGGGGAAGGGAGAGATAGAGTGAGACTTATTAAAAGATACAAAATTACATCTAGATAAAAGGCAGAAGTTCTATACTACTGGTCCACAGCCTTTTTGGCATCTGGGACCAGTTTCATGGAAGACAATTTTTCCACAGACAGGGGCAGAGGGTGCGGGTGGTTTGGAAATGAAACTGTTCCGCCTCAGATGATGAGGCTTTCGTTAGCTTCTCATAAGGAGCATACACTTAGATCTCTCGAATGCTCAGTTCACAATAGGATTCACGCTTCTATGAAAATCTAACGCCACCCCTGATCTCACAGGAGGCAGAGCTCAGGCTGTAATGCTCTCATGCCTGCAGCTTACTTCCTGCTGTGCGGCCCATTTCCTAACAGATCACAATTCCCAACCACACCAGAATAGGACCAGGGGTTTGGGGTCCCCTTTTTGGTACCATTGCAGGATGACTATAATTAACAATAATGTATTTTAGAGTTTGAAATAGGTAGAATTAGGATACTGGATATTCCCAACACAAAGGAATGATAAATGTTTGAGATGATGGATATGCTAATTACCTGGAGCTGATCACTGGGCATTATATATATCGAAAATCACTGTATATCCCATGAATATGTAAAATTATTGTTTGTCAATAAAATATGAAACATAAAAACATATATAAATTACTAATAAAATGTTTAAAAATAGGACAGGCACGGTGGCTCATGCCTGTAATCCCAGCACTTTGGGAGGCTCAGGTGGATGGAACAGGAGGTCAGGTGTTCAGGACCAGACTGGCCAACATAGAGAAACCTCATCTCTACTAAAAATACAAAAAAATTAGCCAGACATGGTTGCAGGTGCCTATAATCCCAGCTACTCAGGAGGCTGAGGCAGGAGAATCGCTTGAACCTGGGAGGCAGAGGTTGCAGTGAACTGGGATTGCACCACTGCACTCCAGCCCTGGTGACTGTGTAAGACTCCGTCTCAAAAAAAAAAAAAAAAATCTAAAAATTGTTTGGCATGTTTAAAAATAAGTCATCCCCATAAGTTTTAGGTCTCTGCAACCAATTGGCCATATACATCCAATTAGGACAAGATTTTCCATACCCCTTCCAATAAGAAGTTTGAATCTTATGTGTATATATTTTTCTTGTAATTCTATGTTGCAACCTAGAAATAGTGAAGTCCCACCTCCTAATTAAGGACTATAGATCCGTATATAAAAAAATAGCATGGAAAACCATGAAACTAATCATTAACTGTAAAGACAAAAGCACTTTTGGGACTGATTTTATCAAGAGAGACTGCTCAATATTCCTAGAATTTTAATTAAAATGATATGTTTTAATTTTTCATTTTCTTCCTTTAAATGAGAAGACTACCAAGATTGAAGGCTGAAATACAAAGTAGAAATAATTATAATATATTGGTAAGAGCTATACTTTTGAGTGAACTTTTTCTATGTGCTTGGGCTCTGAGTTCATTTTCAGTAACTAATAACATTAACATAGTTGAGTTGTCCTCTAAATATTTTATGTACATAATAGACATTACAACCCACATATCCATAAACTAATACTACTTTTATGTTACCTACCATTACTAGATAAATAAATATAATCTTTTCTGCAACCGGAAAGTCAATGACGAATGCCTCCTAAATGATATCAAGAAACATAAACAATATTAATGATGATTACTTGCTCCATAATTCTGTTTACAATTTGTGAGCAACTTCAGATGGCTGATTTCAGAATTTGAATTGAATTATCTGTACTCCTTAAAGCCATACAAGATTTGGGGCCTAATTACCTTTATATCCAGCATCATAGCAACACAGTCCACTACGGTGCTGCAGTGAGCTGTTCTCATACCTGAGTGCAGAAGCTCAAGGTAATGTTTCCACATGAAGACCATCATCATCATTCCCTCCTTTGTCTTTGGGGCTCAAAGCAAGATGCATGCTTTTGTTTTGCAACATTCTGTTGAATTTTCTGCCTACTGGATTTAGTTTTACTTGATGTAATGCTATTACTTTTTCCAGTAGTCAATGTTGTCTTATACATTTAGTAAACAGTCAAATTATATTATTTTGTTTTATGGGATTTTAGCCTGCTTTTGTAATCTGGAAGCACTGGGATCAGAAAAAGAAGATAAGGACACATAGCAATTGAATAAGCCCATCTTACCGGGACCACTGCTTTTGGTACTGTTATTTTCTTTGTAGCTGTGGCCCTCCTCTGAAATGGAAATCAAGTCCATCATCACGTTATTCTTAAACTCCCATCCCACCATAAACATAGACCTGTATCTTAATTTTTTTGTGAAGATTTACAAACCCTCTGATGTATTTCACCAAATCTGATTCTAATAATACTATAATCTCTAAAACAGGACACATGGGGCATTCTTAATAGTTTACATTCATTTAGTACTTTGCATCTTATGAATAGTATTTTACAAACTTAACCTTACTTAATCCTCAAATAAATTCCATGAAAAGGGAATTATTACTCATATTTTATAGATGAGAAAACAGAGGCTCAGTGAGGTAAATGAATTTGCCTAGGGTTGCACAGCTATTCATCATCAAAGCTGGAACGTTACGCCCATCTTCTGAAACCACTTTCGTGCTTTTGCAAGTATCTAGCAAAATACCTACTCTGGTTGCTTTCCATGTATAATAATCTGGGCAAATTTAAAAGAGGGAACCGTCCATATGACTCCCGATTCAAATGTTTCAGCATGTCTGATTTCAGAGTGAGTAAAATAGTCTATAGCTTGACAATCAAGGGTTTCCACAGTCTTGTTCCAAACTTCACTGTCAATTCTATTATGCTCCAATCTCTATATGTGCTTCGGCTCTAGTGACACTGAGCTACTTTTTTCCTAAGAACTGATAAAAATTTAAATTGTTAAAAAAATTGGGGTCATCAATTGATTTTGACCAAGTCCCCACTCTGAGTCAGCTACTGAGAAGGCACAAAGAGAAAGAAGAATTCATGTTTATTGAGTGCGTGCCAGGATTGACACTTTTACATGTGTTTTTTTAAATGGATACGTAATAATACATACTTACACAGTACCTATGATATTGTGATACATGCATACAATGCATACTTATCAAATTGGGGTATTTAGGATAACCACCACTTCAAACACTGATCATATCTTTGTGTTGGGGACATTTCAAATCTCTTCTAGCTCTTTTGAAACATGCAACAAATTATTGTTAACTATAGTCACCTGCCTATAGTTACCTATTGGCCCATAGTTAACTGTAGTCAATAATTGACTATTGCCCAATTGAAGGCAACGTTATTCCTTCTATCTGTGTGTTTGTACTCATTAATTAACCTCCCTTTGTCTCACAGCCCACCCTTCCGAGCATTTTGTAACATTTGTTCTACACTGTGCCTCCATGAGATCAACTTTTTAAACGTATGAGTGAGAACATGTGATATTTGTCTTTCTGTGTCTGGCTTATTTCGCTTAAAATAATGACACATAGTTCCATCCATGTTACTACAAATTACAATTTTTAATGGCTGAATAATATTCTATTATGTATATATACCACATTTTCTTTTACATATGTTATTTTAATTAACCTTTAAAATAAAGTTTCAAGATGGATATATCTTCTTCTTTCCTACAACCAATATCCCAAGGTTTTGAGAAGCTAAATAACTTCCCCATTCTCTGGTTATGCTATGTTAATGGGTATGCTAATTACCTGGAGCTGATCACTGTGCATTATATATATTGAAACATCACTGTGTATTCCATGAGTATGTAAAATTATTTATCAATTAAAAGCTAAAAATAAGTGCATATGTAAATTACTAATACATAAAATTTTTTAAAAATAGGCCAGGGAGGGTGGTTCACACCTGTAATCCCAGCCAATCACAACCAATATCCCAAGGCTTTGAGAAGCTAAATAACTTCCCCATTCTCTGGTAATGTTTCGAGTTTTTATTGAGCCACATAGATGGTTATGACTTCAAAGTTAGTGATTTTTAATTAGATGCTAATCACCTAATTAAAGAAACAGATAGCCTTTGAAATTCTCTATGAAAAGTAATTATGAGACAGTATTTAATACATACAGTGTAAATCTAATCTAATATATGATGGAAAAAATATACCTATTCTAAATGTTACAATTTTCTAGAATAAATGAGTAGCAGATAATGGGTTGTAGTTCAGGAGACTTTCTTCTACCTAAAGTAGTCAAGAAAGGCTTCAGGGTGTAAATAAGATTTAAGTGGAACTTTTCAGAATTCTGATTGGTGAAGAAGGAAAGAAAGAGTAAATCCAAGATACGAATATGGTGCACTTGAAAGCGTGGAACTGAGAAAGTTCACGTCTCTTTGACAGACAGCGACTACAGGATATGTGTTGGGAATGAGGGTGGTAACATGGGAGTAGAGTCAAATCATGGAAACCTTTGAACCCCAGGCTAACAGATTGGGGATTTATCCTACAGGCAACAGGGAATCATGCTTAAATTCAGCTGCAATGTTCTTAAACCAACCAGCAAAGATTTTGGAAGGTGAGATGGGAAGGAAATTTCCCTTGGAGGGAACTGTGGGTATAAGGCAAGGAATGAGGCAGAGTGTATGCGTGTGTGTGTGTGTGTGTGTGTGTGTGTGCACATGTGCAAGCCTAGTGTGTGTGTGTGCCCATGTGCAAGCCTAGGTTAGAAGACATTGTGAAATAAATATCAATACTTGGTAAGTAACAATGTAGGGAGGAGCAGGCGATGAGTTAAGATGACGGTCAAAGCTTCAGTACTGGGAGATGGTGATGTCATGGGTATGCATGGTGATAAAGAGGAAGTGCTGTTTATAATGATTTCTATACCTAGCTATTTATGATGGGTTTTATATCTCCAGATATCTCAGGATTTCTGTATCTCTGTTTCCTCATTTATTTGAGATCATGGCAAAATATCCCAGTGGAAGGATCCAAAAGACAATTGGAAACATAACACTAGTTGTTAGAAAATTGTTCGAGGGTTAGAAAACATGGTTTTGGAAGTTGTCTGCATATAGATGAAAGTTCTAGGGGTGACAATGGTTCCCAACGGAGAAAAACGTAGGGACATCAGAAAGGAGGACACACTCAACACTTAGCTGCCTTTCCTCATTTCATTGTTTCCATGAAACTTTCCAAGGAGTAACCCAACTTGTGGTAGAATGGAGTATGTATTTCTTAGCTACTAAAACTGCAACTCTAACTTTGGTAGCTATAAAATTGTCTATCAAGTATGATCATATGAAGAAAACAAGGAAGGAGTGTCAAATAGGAAAACTAAAAACCTTGCTTAATCCACAAATTTCTTTAGGAAAAAAAAAATGCAGTACTTTTGCTGAAATAATTTACTATTGGATAGCTAAGTAAATTTTCATTTTGACATGACTTAGAATTTTAGTTCTCTAAATACGTAAGTAATGACAGGACATAGTAATAGTGCAAGTATTTAGCAATGTCAATGCTTATAGAACTGATATAACTATATATTTTCAACATAAAAGAGGCTCCAAGATATATTATCTAATGTGCCTTATTATATAAGTAATCAAAGAAAGCATCACATCTTAGCTGCTCATTACGTTCCTGAGGATTATCAGGGAAAAAATGTTCTAATAAACAGCATTTTGGGGAGTTTGGGGGATTTTCTTTGAGAGTATGAGAAAATTAACTGTTGACCATGAGCAGTTACCGTCTATAAATCAAAGTACCTTTTTATTTTGTTTCTCTTTGTTTTCTTCTAATGGGGGCTTGCTATACTTCACAACTAAAAAACAATGCTTTGTATTTTGTAATTTTTTGTATATTATAAAATGCATATTTTTGTAAATAGAAGGTTTAATTCTCTTTAATCTTATGTTTTATTGTATGCATTGTAAACCATTGAATATAATCTACATGTTATCTTCATACTTACATCATCATTCTTTGGACATAAGATTTCTATCTCAGTTTCATCATCATTTGTTCTGGTAGTACAGTTTTAATGTCCTTCTTCCTATTTTCCTATTTAATTGTTTCTATTACTCTTTTCTAACTCCTTTGAATGTGGCTACATTCTTCTGGTAATAAAGTATAGAGTGTTGACTGCAATTTTCCAGGTCAAATCTTCGAGTCATTTAAATGTCAGCAGCCACATTTTTCAAATGGAGATGCCAGGAGTATTTTATAGCTCTGAAAGCCAAACAATAATATTGTCTATGGGCACTCAAATCTAACGCTTCAGGGAATAAACAGGAGAGTTTGTAAAGAGACAGGAAAGTGTTTCTTCCTTCCTCAGCATTTTCTATTTAACTAATTCAATATATCCACTGTGCTTTTTCATTAACTTTTTTTTACATTAGTTTCTAGTTCTATAACTATTGGTAATTGCCATAAGCAATACAGAAAATTACATAAGCCAGTAACCTGGCACTGTATCGAAAGACTTATGCCTGGGAACTCTCTTGAGCTTATAGTTCTTAATAGGTAAATTTCATTTTACGTATTATATAGAAACACATTATTCTTCAGACAACTGTTTCAAAATATCCTATATTATAACCTTCAGATTTTTAAATGAATATTGTGCAAAATGCTGAACCTCAGAGATTTGTCATAGGAATACATTTATTAGAAACATTTTAAATTAATGCAACTTAGATTATGTGATGAGATTATACTAGATTTCTTTTGCATCAACTGTTGTCGAATGAGGTTGTCATGACTATTGCATTCAGTAATTTTAAAACAATATAAAAGATTGACACATTTTTCTCTGGGTACTATAGCTAGGAACGTCACCTGATAGTAGTAATGTACACCTCCAGTTATCATATCAAGGTCTAGTTTTAGTGGTGAGAATAGCTATAGAAAGAAGGAACAAGAGAAATTCTCTAATGCAAGTGAGATTTTACCCCCTAATCCAGTTAGCATTAATCATAACAGAAATGTGGTTTTTTGTTGTTGTTGTTGCTGTTCTCAGAAGAGGTTAGTTTTCTATTATACTCACTCTCTTCTGTGGTAGAAAGAAATATGATAAGACGAGTCATAACTAACTTAAATTTCATGAAGATTTGCTTCTTTTATAAAACCAATATCGTCAACAAAGTGCCAGATGAATGGATCAATTCCTGGGGCAGTTTGGGAACTTATTTGAAAGCAGGGGCAGAAAGTCAAATTAGATTGCTTTTTGTGCTGATTAGACTCATTTAGCAAGATAAATTTCCATGTTTGATTCTCCTTTTCCATTTCTGTATTTTAAATTTCAGTCAAAATCACTCGCTATTTGCTCTAAAATATATACCTGTGTTTGTTGAAACAAGTCTTCATTTTTTAATTGACTGGAAATAGATGGTTAAAGAGAACCAAACACTTAAAATGCACCTCGATAATATTTTACATAAATTATATGTATGTAATATATGAAGTCAAACATTGGATATGAGTGCCATAATTAGTATATGTATTCAAGTCCATAAACTGGCCATTTATTAGTAGTAATTAAGCAACCTGCAGGGTGACATTATAGAAAAAAAATAATTCTTTTGTTTTTGTAGTGTATTTTAAGTACAGTGTTTGAGTTCATATACCTTCTCACATGTGTTTATCAATTTTCACATTTATTTATCTTTAATACTAGTTCTTTTATAATCATTGTGTTATGTTCTTGATATAATTTTATTGAATATACAATGTTAGGATGCTTATAAAACACTCTGACTTTATACTTGTTATCAAAACATATTTTATTTAGAACAAAACATCGAAACATAACTTTAATTAGTTCTGGAAAATGATCATTGTAAGGCTATAGATCCTAGGAATGACCAATATTTCTATATGATACTGCAAAGAAGATTTTCAAGGTACAAGAGTACCAACTACAAGAAAACCAAAAAATGTAGCCACATAACTTTTTCATCATTCTTATAATTGATGACCCCTTCGAAAGTGTGTTTCTGTTAAATGTATTCTCAGCTCATGCTTTATTCCCAGTAGGGAACAAAAGCACTATTGGGATTAGTTGCCACAATTTAAACTCAATTGATGTGTTGAGCCTTGTGTCCACTTGGAAATTTATCAGAAAAGACTGAGAGTAGCTAATTTAATCTTGCTTTTTATGGCTTTTGACAGGCAAGGTCCTTGCCTGGCCAGTACAGACAGACATATTCTGTCATTATACCCACTTTTTGTTTATAATGATTTGAAGTCTGGAACTGGGAATAGTGCTCACATATTTGCAAAGCACCTCTTTCACTTGTGTCAGGTTACACTTTCTCAACTGTTGATGATTGCATTTCCTCTTGTTCTGAACATAGGAAGTGCTTTAAATTTGCTTTTTGTTTCTTTGTTTCTTTCTTTGTTTCTTTTTTTTTCCTTTTTTTTTTTTTTTTTTTTTTTTTTTGAGACAGTCTCGTTGCGTCACCCAGGCTGGAGGGCAGTGGTGCAGTCTCAGCTCACTGCAGCTTCTGCCTCCTGGGTTCAAGTGATTCTCCTGCCTCAGCCTCCCAAGTAGCTGGGACTACAGGCACCCACCACCATGCCTGGCTAATTTTTGTATTTTTTTTAGAGAAGGGGTTTCAATATGTTGGCCAGGCTGGTCTTGAACTTCTGACCTCATGATCCGCCCACCTCAGCCTCCCAAAGTGCTAGGATTACAGGCATGAGCCACCACACCTGGCCCTAAATTTGCTTTTTCTAAGAGACCCAGAGCGTTTTGCTCCACTGTGCTGGTGGTACATTCAAAATTACATTCAAAGGTGAAGTGTTTATTACTTCTGGGTGGATTGTGATCCACATAGATATCTTCCCTGTGTAAGCCTGAAACCCTTCATCATAGTCCAGGGCAACATCCTTCATCCCCCAAGTGTCCAATCATCTCAGATCAAATCTACAGACAAAAGTCATTAGACAACTAGTGAGTACTGTGGGTGGATCAGCACCAGTCTGCCTGCTGGGAGAACAAAAGCACATGATCTACCTCCATTGCCCTTTACGATCAACAACATTATTTTCTTTACTTAGATTGTGTTCAGCAACACTCACATTTATACCTAAAAATGAAAAATATAATATATAATAATTATATAAATATAAACATATACTAAACATATTAGTATAAGTTTATTCACAATATGTTACTATATTATTAATACAATACAAAAATATATTAATATGAATTTATCAGTAATATGAATTAATATTTATATTAATAAAATATAATCTATATAATATTTTATATAATAGTTTCCTACATGAACTCAAGACAATTTAATGAGACAGGCAGAAAGGTATTATCAATGTGGGGTGCAGTAGGAGTAATATAGCCTAAGGTCATACTGCCTTAGATCAAATTCAGATTCATATAAGTATGATCTCGAGTTAAAAATTCTCTCTAGTTCAGTCACGTCCTTTATTAACTGGGAGAAGAGCAATATTATCTACTTTAAATAACTATTTTAAGGATTAAATTAGCAAATACCTATAAAGAATTTAGCCCAGTGCCTGACATATAGTAAAGTTTTTTATTTATCTTTGACCACACAGCACAATTACATAAGAGAGATGGGACTCGAGTCTGAGAATCCAATCCTAGTTCCACTACATCATGGAAAAATGTAGCTAAATTTCAGATCCTAAGTGACATATTTTTAAAATATCCATTTCACTTACCCCAAAAACCTCTTACCCTAAGCTTCATGGATTCCTAAGAACAAACAAGGCTATTTAGACACTATTGATACCTGCAAATTGGTCTAAGTGTGGATTCAAACACAATACTGATAGTCATGCTATTACACGGCAGTAACATGTGTTTAAGCATCTGGCATCTTTCAGAAAGTTCATACTCAGAATAAGAACTGTTAAAAAATACAAATACAGTCAGTCTGGAGCTTATCTCTTACTTTAAATCTTCAAAGGACAGCCACGTCTCAACTAATTTCGGAAGAATCAATGAGATAGTACTTATCTCTTCAGTGAAGAACACACAGACAGCTCATTTTTCAAGCCTTAACAGCAATGTGCTAGTGTAAGATTTCAGTGGCTGCTAAGATTCTGTGAGTTGCTTAAAACTGCCCAAGCTTTCCTATATGTTTATTTAAAGAAGAAAATAAGGCATATTAGATTTAACAATGTGATAAACTCTATGTACCCTTTGGTGGTCACTTTCTTGTATGACAATAAGTACCATCGTAATATTTGTCCTTATAAAAAATGAATTTAAAAAGTATAGTCCCAGTCTGTGTCTATACGTGGTTTATGATTAAGCATGTAAAGTGGTGTCTTCATGGTTGTCATATTTGAAGATTAATGCCAACCCTTTTCTGTATAACCAGTTTATACCAAATAAAACAAAACCTGACTCTCAACTCAGAGATAGCTTTTTAATATACATCCTTCTAGAATATACCACATACTCACAAACACATTTACATATATGTTTATATGTTTCTCCCTTTAACGGGGGTCACATCATTTTTATTTTTAAAATTTTTTTAATTAAATGTTTTTACTTTAATAGCTTTAGAAGTGTAAGTGGTTTTTGGTTACATGGATGAATTGCACAGTGGTAAAGTCGAGATTTTAGTACAGCCATCATTGGAGTAGTGCACATTGTACCCAATGAGTAGTTTTCTATCCCTTACTTCCTCTTACCCTTCTCCCTTCTGACTCTTCAATGTTCATTATTCCATTTTGTATGTCTTTGTGTACCCATAGCTTAGCTCCCACTTATAAATTAGAACATATGGTATTTTGTTTTCCATTACTGAGTTAATTCACTTAGAATAATGGCTTCCAACTCCATCCAGGTTGCTGCAAAAGACAATATTTTATTCTTTTTTATGGCTGAGTAGTATTCCATGTTGTATTTACAGCACATTTTCTTTATCCACTGATTGGTTTATGGGCACTTAGGTTGGCTACATATCTTTGCAATTGTGAATTGTGCTGCAATAAACATGTTGGTGCAGGTATATCTTTTTTTATTGGTTTTGCTCAAATACTTTATTCAATCAAAAAATAACAGGAATCTATTATGTTTGGTATTGTGTGCCTATACATATATTGTTTATACACCAGAATATGATATATGAGGAAATACATTCTTCATCTAAATTGTATCTAATGATATGCATAAGGTTATTTCAGGTTACATTTATATTATACTTATTTATTTTATCAAGCATTATGAAGAAAGCAGTTTGACATCCCAGACATTTCTCTCCTGTACTGTAATATGATTTAGTCATATCTCAAGCTAATTCTGAGAAATTGAAATATAAGCAAAAGTAGCAGTTCCATAAATATAAGTAAAGATAAACAAAAAAACTTAAAGGGAGCAATGTGAAAACATGTCTGACTTTTCAGCTAGATCATTTTAATTTTTTCTTTTGCAAACAACTGAACAAAACCCCAAATTACCCAAATTTACTAAGGAAGTGGAGCCACATGATGATAATCAACACAAGAGTCTCTGCAGCCATCCGGAATTCAAGCTGTGCATATGGAGAACTCTGCTATTCCAAAACAACTTGTATACCAGGGGTGATTCTCTATACTCCATTTGGACTATGAGTCATTTAGGAAGCAAAATTAGACTTCCCCCCCACCCAAAGATTGCTTTTTCTTGTCATTGCATGCTCACACACAGGGCTCAGAGTTGATGGATAACTTATTCCTAGCACCCTGCTTCCCAGAAATGGAGATAGCAGAATTGTATTTTACCCAATAGATAATTTACTCTTGACTAATGACCACTTAGATAGCAGGCAAAAGGATTCAAATTTCTAAACTCTAATGGAAATTTAAGGTAAAAATTGAAACAAATATTTGTCAAATTATTAAATTCTTAGTGACATGATTAGTAATGTTGATACAGAGCTAGCAAACTAAGGAAATTTTCAGCACCCCTATGTTTATGAAAAGTCATGCAAACTTAAGTTTAGGCACACTCAAAATGAATTTGAAGAAGTCTTTCTAGCCTAAAAATATTTTGTAAATTTCATTCAATTAATAAATATTGACTGACAAAAAGTACAAAATAAATCTTGGTTAGATGAATAGGTATCTCTCACGTGTGACTTTGGGTTAGACACAAAGAATGCAAACAACAAAGGGATATGGAATTGTTTCTAGAGGAACCTAGAATTTAAAATGTTAAGAAATGTACACAGAAAGTAAACACATGGTATAAGGAGTGGAAGGCGATATGTGTCTTTAAAAGATTTCTGGGACATTGTGCGATGGACGCCAAAGGGGAGAAGTCATGGAAGAGGCAGAGTTTGAAGTGACTCTCCCAGGACTGCAATGATTTGGACCTAAGACCTGGAGAAGAGTATCACAGATACTCACATGTAATGGCACACAGGTGTGCAGACGCTGTTTGGTAGGAAACGGAGAACCAGGGAATATTTGTGAATAGGGAAATGATATGGTCAAGGTTTTGCGTCAGGAAAAGAAATCGGCAGAAAGTATTTAAATTGTGTGGGAGGGTGGAAAGGCTGGAAGGGAGGGAATGGACTGCCTGCAGGGCTCTGAAGTGTGGAGCTGGAGCTTGGGATCAAGCCAGAGTTGGGGATAAGAGTTTGGGAATCTGGGTGTCCTCTTCCTAGTGTTCATAATTGAGAAGCCCCAAGAAGAGCAAAGGGCAGGGCAGTTTCTTGCTGGACGGCCACAGCATCAGAAGGACCAGCCTCCATGCTAAATTATCTCGTCTAATTGACATCTCAAAACAACAACAACAACAACAACAACAACAACACACACACACACACACAAAACGCCCCAAAACCAAAAAGCCTCAGTACAAACTAAGGCCACCTCCCCAAAGGGAGGTGGGAAGTCAAGGTGCAGAGAATCAGAGAGGATAGCGAACTCCAGAACCCACCAGGGCTAAAACTAAGGCAAAGATAACATGGAGTATATTTAAAACAGTGTACTTGGACCTTCTTCAACAGCCATCTTTCTTGGCCGAAAGAAACGCAGGAGTCCCTGCTTTAAATAGATTGTTATGGCCTGCGTTCTTTTCTAAAAGGTGTTTTAAGCCACTTTGTTTTCCTGAAAGCCCCTGCAGCTGTGCTGGCTGTCTCTATTTCGTGCCTGTGAAGGAGCACTGGGGTCAGGAATATGTAGGGCCAGCGATATTATTCAAGTTCGTTGTCTTTACCGCGCCCTGAAAGTGGGGTCTGAGTGTCCACCCGGCGGCCTCGCCAAGAAGGAAGTTGGCATAGTTTTCCAGCTCGTAAGTAGATAGGCAAAGGAAAGAAAGCAGGGTATGAAGAGCGCCCCCGTGGGAAGCAAGAGTTAAGGCTGCCACCGACCCGGCTTTACCCTCAAACCCAGAAAAGCGGGGTCACTCAGGGCTAGGGACTGACCCCGAGCGCGCTGGGCTGGAGGTGCTCGGAGGAAAGTCAGATCTTATGTGCGCTCCTGGTTATCTCCGCGGCTCTTTCTCCAGGAGAATAATCCTGGCACCATCGCTCAGGAGCCATCTGTCTTCGCCCCAGTTCCCCGGGGTCAAGCGGCCAGCCCAGGGTCAGGGTCGCGCTGGGGGTGGGCGGCGGGAGGACAGCCCTGCAGCTGGAAGCACAGGGGCGGAGGGAATCCCGCGAACCCGCCGGCGCGCGTCGCAGCGGGGCGTCCCGGGGCTTTCCCAGCCTCCGGTGCGCCGCAGCCGCAGGCGCTGCGTCCCTCTAACCCAGTGCAGCCGGGTGGGAACTGCCGAGCGAAGCAGGTGGGTGTGGAGGAGCTGGGCCCGGGGCAGCAGGAGCTGCTGGCAGGCGGGAGCTGTGGGAGGCGCCCCGCCGAGGTGTGGGCGGCGCCCGCCCGCCAGCGCCCCGGCCGCGCCCTGGACACCCGGGCGCTGTCCCTAGCTGAGCGCACAGCTCCGGCGCCGCGGGGCCGAGCCCAGGCGTCCCCGGAGGTGCCCTGCCAGCTCGCACAGCTCCGCCACCCCACCCCGCCGCCCTCCTCGGGAGCCGCGAGCGCCGAGGAGGAGGAGGAGGGGGAGGAGGAGGAGGAAGAGAAGGCGGCGGCCGCTCCAGCCCGCGGGTGCGCGGAGCGCGGGAGGAGGCGGAGCAGGAGGCTGGGGTGGCCGCAGCCGTGTGTGCGCGCCGGGCCGGCGAGCTGCGGGGCGGGGGAGCGGCGCCCCAGAGCGCCCCGCCTCGCCTCCCGTGCGCAGCCTCTGCCCTGCTCCGCCACAGACACACACCCACCAAGCACCCACCGCCCTCCGCCCTACGCCCTCCGCCCTCCGCCCCCGCGGCCGCCGCCGCTGCCGCGCCTCGGGAAGCTCCAGAGAGCAGCAACTCCCGGGCTGGCGGGACTCGCTTTCCGGCTCCTTCCGCGCGGCGAGCTCAGCCCCGCTCGATTTTTCCTTTTCGGTTCCAGCCCTCTCTCGTCTGGGTGGCGGTGGCGGCGGCAGGGGGATGGGGACCCCGCGTGGGGAAGAGGGTGAAAATCGACGAAGATTATTGTTCTTTTAAAGGATGCCTTAGCTTCCTCCCGCCGCCTCTTCTCTGAGCCTTCCTACTAGAGACCGCGAACCAGAGTCAGGGATGTAAAGACGGGGGAAAAGCACGCCAGGAGCTCCAGCCAGCCGGGGAGACCCTCCTCTTTGCGGAGGGGAGGGGGATTTCCAGCAACAGATCATTGGCGAAGGGGATCATCGCGGGGAGAGGCTCCCCGGAGGGAGCGGGGAATCCCGCAGCCCTTTGTGGTGCCCGAGCCCGTGCCGCCTGCTGAGCGGGGTCTGTGGGAGCTAGGTAAGTGGCGGGGGCATTGCTGCCCCTCGAAGGGGTCTTCCTTTAAGAATGAATCATCGCGGCAGCCTAGCCAGACTTGAGTTGCTAAAGGAACTGGAAACTGCCATATGGCGCCCAGTGGACTTATACACAAAGCGGACTTAGCCCTGAGAGGGTTTTTAATGTAAGGCTCCTTCCTGGTGGGGAAGGCGCTCAAGTGTTAGCCCCTGAAAAGCTTCCCAGCAGTCTGAATGAGAAGGGATGGGGATGTTATTTCTAGGAGCCGAGCTCTCGTTGCCTTCCGTCCATTTGTTGGTAAATGCCACTCTCACATGCACACACTTGTGGGACTGGATTTAGGGAGTGTGATGTCTCTGATGTATGAACGATCCTCAGAACAGAGACATTCATGCATTTTATTCTTCAAGCGGTGCGCGGTCTCCGTTCTGTAGCACGATTCCCGAGAGGGAGAACGGGTCTCTAAGGAGAGAGCTTCATGGCTGTTTCCAACACACTCTGCTAGGGGACTTGGGAATACGTTTGCCCGGAATAGCCCCAAAAGATATCGACCATTTGCCTCATCATTTGCTCCCGATGCTTAATAACCCTCTTCAAAAGAGTATGCCGCCATCCATTTTCTCGAGTTATGAGCATTTTATGTGTATTCATTCATAAAAACTGTCAGTGTGCAATATGCAAACATACCATTTATGCAACATTTGTGACTGCACATGTGTTTCAACAATAAGTAATAATACATACAAGATGAAAAAAAATTAGTATGCACGGATGTACACTGGGTTAATTCCACGCAGGTTGAACATTCCTTCTAATCAAGTTGTGCAGTGATGTCAAGATTTTAAGTATCATATCACATTTTCATTTTTGCATTGATTAATTTCTTTTTATTTTGGGAATCTGATTTTTTTTTAACCAAGGGAAAGGAAGAGTACACATTTTATTGTTACTGCTTTTTAAATGTGTAGTATAGTGTGGGATAGAGGTCTCTTGGCTTATTTGCCAATAAACAGTAATAAAGAGAGATTTCAGTCAAAAATCTTGTCTTACCTGTCAGTGGTGAATAACTTACAGGAAAGATTTTGTAAAAGAGGGTAATATTCTAAAGTTATATATAAAGAAAATAAAGTTTTGCTTTATGTATTTCACTCTTTAGGGGTGTGTGTGTGTGTGTGTGTGTGTATGTGTAGGTAAATAAATATAAAGTTGTACAAAACTTGTAGTACGGGAATAAAAGCCATAGACATCTAGACTAGAGAGTTCTTTGTTTTTCAATTAACTCGAACAGTTTAGTAATTTGGCACATTACACATGTGTATGTGCATTTCATTGCTGTTTGAGGGGGTGTTTTTTAATGTAAGGGCATAGATAAAGTGCTTACTCGTATGGTGGCATGGACTCTCTGAAAATACTGAAGGTCCAACGTAGAAATAACTTTCTTTCCCACTGAAGGAAAAGTATCTTCATCACCTAGAAGAGTTAATATGCGTCCACAAAGTAAATACCATAATCCTTTTCCTCTTGCCTTCAGGTTTTGGATAATCGTTTATCACAAATAGAATTCTGTCTAATGCACCCTTCTTCCTTTTCTGGCACTACTCAGACTTTTGGAGAAAGGAATGAATTACTTGGCAGTTCTGTTTGCTTTCTTCCTCCTTTAACCTTCACCTTCCCCTCTCCATGTTATTGTTCTCGAATCTCCCTCAAACACAAACCCACAGGTATCGACTCCAGAAAATCACTCTACTGCCTGCCACTTTGAGAGTTGTCATCTCACATCTTTCTTCTCTATTGCCTCTCTTTTCTTTTCTCCTATTTTTCCAAACAGAATCAATCCATGCATCAGTTGAAACTGTTTCGCATTTCACTGCTTTCCAAGTCCCACAGTTCAACTTTCCGAGCATACGTATTTACTGAATATTCAAATAGGGTTAGTAGAAATTATTACTTTATCCATTTCTTTCTGTTTGGGCTTTAAAACTTCTTTGCTTATGCAATAGGGCAACTGCCTGCCTTAACTTTCAGTATGGTAATAAAAGTAAGATTGCTAGAATAACGAAATGGCAGGACATAGTTTCCATCACCTTTCTTGGCAACTTAAGAGTGTATCTGTCCAGGTTTTTTGTATACTATACCTGCCTGCATGTCTACAAATGCACAAGTCTGCAGAGCATCTTTGTTAAATATTGAAAAAATATTCTTTCTCGAATTGCGTATCTGGCATTCTTATATGGTAGAGAAATCAGTATATGTGTATAACACGTTATGAAGGTAGACCCAAACCTAGGAAATCTGTAAGATATATTTCATTCTGCCCTAATGCATTTTTTTTCTTCGTAAAGAACTACTTAGTTTCTTTGAAATTTGCTGTCTCTTAAAGACTAATTCCAAAGGAAGATTCTTAAAGTTGATAGGAAATCTCACACATATTTTAAGGAAAATATATAAAGGTAAGATATTCTACTTATTTCAAAATGTAAACTTTTTAGATTTGTTTATATGCTTCAGGTTGATTTTACATGAAATTGTGATTCGTATTATTTTCATAGAGGCTTCAGAGAAGTGGATGGTACAAAGGCATTATATGTGATTTCTTTTTAAGCCAAGAGGTTTTTTGTTTTGTTTTTGCTAGAGTTTATGGCCTTGTTACTCCCCAAGTGGTAGAATAAACTTTATAGAGCAGAGCAGCGTTAGATTTTTTTAGTAACATTCTACAAGTATCTTTACAGTCTAGATCTGTAGCCCATTCTGTTTCATTGCTTAATTTCTCCTTGTGCCTCTCAAATATGTATTCCCACCAACTCTTTACTGCAAGTACGAGTTGTGAGCCAGAAGGTCATGTGTGTGAGACCAGGAATCCCTTGACATGTGTAAGCCAAATGCTCTTGTATTATCTTGAAAAGTGCCTATTCCTATAGGTTGAATTTTAACCCTCTTTGCTATCTGATTTAATGTCCCATAGCCACTCATTGACTCATTAATTCACTTATTACTTATTAAATATATAGAAGAACAAGAGTGTTTGAATAGAATGTAATGAATGCAAAAGATATAGAAGATAAGCCCTGCCCTCAAGAATTTTTTAGGGTAAAAAGAAAAACTTGAATAATTCATTGAAGAATCGCAGTTATAGTTCAAAATGAAAGATCTCTTTTATACAGAAATACAATTAATAATTTTATACTTAGCAAATTAATTTAAACAAATCCATGAAGAGGATCATGAAAATTTTCACCAACTATGCATTTGGCAATTGTTAGAAAAAAATAATAACAGTAATAATTATTGTATTAAAATATTTAATTTTAAACTTAGAGTATTATAAGTAATACTATTTATTTTATTGACATATATAAAAAAGTTATTATTATAGCCTCTACTTGAGGTAGATACTGTTTTAAGCATTTTGCAAATATTATTTTCATTCTCACAACCACCTTATGGGGTAGCTGTCAGAAATGCCCTTTATTATATAGATATGAAAACTAATGCTCAGAGACTTTTCTTAACTTGTCTAAAATCATATAGGAAGTAAATGGTAAAGTCAAGCTTGAACCTAGGTGCTCTGGCTTCACTTAACCACTATGATATTCAGAAGTGTTAAGAATGAGCCCAGGCAGAACAAGAAAAAATGCTTGCAGTTCCTAGATTATTTGGAACTATATCTTCTCACTCACTAAAGGATGCCCTGGTTATTATTATACTGAGATGCTTGAAAAAGGCCAAAAGTAAGACAAAACCCCCATATTGTCAACATGAATTTGAAATAAGAAGGTAGTTTAGAGGTTGATTTTTATAATGTAGGTGTGATTTTATCAGAATGTTAACACATTAGAAACTACTAGCTTTACAGGGACCACAGAAAATGAGGCTGGATGATTCAGACGATCTGATTGGTCAGTTTATTTTCATTTTCAGGTTTTTAAAGAAAGTTTGTGAATTATTTTGAATATAGTATTACAAGTATGTTTAATGTAGCTATTTTTTAAATCATTTATGTTTTTAAAAAAATTAGTTCTGAAATATAATTGTTTTACTCATGGTTCCATGTTTTTCTCTGTAAAACATGTGAATATTGCAGTGGAAATTAAAACAGTTACTTAAAGGATTTACATATTAGTATAGTGTCTAGAATGCATTTATTTTATTAAGTGCAGCATTACTATGATTAAATTATGAAACCATAAATAGAGATTTTCATCAAGAAAAGTTTATATATTTGAAGAAAAGTTTTTTTTTTTCTAAATAGCCCCTACTTCTGTTATGTGAACAATGTCATCCAGATTAAATCTGAAAGTTAAAATGATTAAATATTTCCTTCAGGAAGCCATAGAATCAAATATTTAGATATATCCTCATGATTGACATTTTAATTTTTCACACGAATATTAGGTCTTACAGGTTCAATCACATTGTATAGCCAACCCTGAACCTACAATTGGCTTATTAGATAAAATTTCATTTTAAAAGTTTGATTATTTTGGAACTTGTATACGTTTCCTTATAAAAATAGTACTTCAAGTAATGTTTAGATCCTCAGACCAATCCACCAAAGCCCTTTTAATAACTAAATATACCTGAAATACAACTGTTAGTACTGAAAAAAAAAAAACCCAGCCATTATGTATAGCAATACTCTCCTGGGAAATCATTTGATTTAAATAATGTTTATTGGCTTCCTCTATGTGAGACTCATTTAAGATACAGAGGTGGATGCAGTACTGCCTAGGCCCACAAGGAGGAGAGAAAATGAAGAAGGTGTTTGTACACAAGTAACTAACATTAGGAAGAATGAACGAAGCATTGTAAAACTGACAGAGGCAAAGTGTTGAATATTTGATTCAGAGTTCTACCATGAGATCCAGGGACTGCATATCCCTTCGAGGTTCTCATTTGGTAGTTCATCCTGAAGGTATCTACTGACCTTCTCTGTGCCAAGTCCCACATAAATATGAATAAAACACCATACACTTACAGCCTACACTTGTAGACAAATAAATCACAACAAATTATTATAAATGCTATTGGTAGATTGGGATGGCAATTCAGCGGAGTCATTGTATGACAGAAGAATCCCAACAGTAAGAAAATACAGTTGCTTTGTGCTTCTAAATGTATTTGCTCAATCAGATCCAATACTCCCTTTTTATATATAATACTTTGTAATCTCCCCTTTATGTTCCTGAAATAATATTTATAGACAATAAATCCCATCTACACATATAACATTTTAGAAAATCAATATAAATTCCCAATATATAATAGAGTAAATAAGAAGAAAGCAGCTTATGATAAAATAGGAGGTTTATCAATATGTATGTGCTCAGATATAACTGCACTAAAAGATGTACT
The DNA here is from genome assembly GCF_048565385.1 of Saimiri boliviensis. NCBI lineage: Eukaryota > Metazoa > Chordata > Mammalia > Primates > Cebidae > Saimiri > Saimiri boliviensis. The sequence goes on from NC_133463.1 coordinate 24,593,865, forward strand.
AAAATAGTCAGATGCTTGCTACTTAAAATGCATAGGTTTGGATAAGGAGATAAGTTCAGATAAGATCTGAAGATAAATTTGGATAAGAAGATAATATTGAATTGAATATTGTTGACACTTGTATATGTGGCATTTTAAAATAAGAGAAAAATAAATATATTCATTGAATGTGACAGCAGCAACTGCAAACATATGTGGGTGTACTGGATTAGTGAATCAGTTAACAGGAGAAGCATGATAGCTGGTGACATAACTTTCCAAAATGGTGAGCAAATCTTGATGATAGCACCCTCTATCATTCCTAGAAAATTCCTGTGTAAAAATATGCTATGAACAATAGGGCTAGTGTTTAGTCACAGAAAATGGCAAGTTTTTCATTTACATAGGTGTCTGGTAAGTTGTGTAAAAGTTATGGAGGGAGCAATATTTCCTTCATTCTTGGGTCTTGCTCTTCAAACATTTCACAACTTTAGGAAACTCACTCTAAAGGATTCTATTCATCTCATTCAGCAGCACTGATTATGACTATATTCTCCCTTTGAAGAAGGCCAATCCAATTCTACTGTGTGGTGGCTATTTTGAAAAAGCCAAGCTCTCTTAAGTTTTTAGTATGAAGGCAAGTTTAGTGATTGACTAAATACAAAATAAATAGCAACAAAATGAAATCATGTAGATTGCTAAACATTTAGAGACCTCCTATTAGTGGGCACAATCTGATGATTTGATTATCACTGTGAAGAGTTTCATTTTCTACGTGGGATAGACAAGACTTCACAGAGAGAGTGACATCTAAGTTCATTTTTAAAAGATGAATAAGCATTCTCCAGGTGGAAAAGGAGGTGGATGGAGAACATTCTAGGCAGAAGGAACAGCGTTTACAAAGCAATGTCATAAAAAGGGCTTGGCTGGTGACTGACGCTCAGCATTGGCAGTTGTAGGAAGTGATGGGAGACAAGGCTGAAGAAGGTTGGGGATCAGATGTGAAAGGTGGTTAGTTATCCTACATCATTTGGATTTTTTCCTGGAAGACAGGTGGGGGAGGGGGCTAACTGCAATTTTTTAATAAGTGGCATAGTCTACTTTATTTTTGGTGACAATCTCTGAGCTAATGTGAAGAGGATTAACTTTAACAGGAGAAAAAATTGATACTTGGGAGACTAGTTAGGAGTCTTTCAAGGAATGCAGCTAAGATAACATCTAAGACTTGCCTTAAACAGGGATGGTGAAGAAGGGGGAGTGTTTTGGATTCCTGATGGCAAACACTTCCAATCTAAGGGAATCCAAGTTTTCCACCTCCCAATACAGGTCATAAGAGTAGGCATTAGCATCCTTTTTTTCTTTTCAAGGGTGATTGTGTTAGTTGAGGTAACTTGAACTTCTGTGATAAACTTTCATATTTCAGTGGTTAATAGAGTGGACATTTATTTTTTGCTTATAGGAGAGTTCAGTATGAGTGTTCGGTACAGTGATTTGGGGACCCAAATCTTGCTCTTGTTACTAGAAACATGAAGTTCTCTGCATCCAGCTGACATTGTGGAAGAGAATGAACATAGAGAAAGCACACCCAAGTAGTGACGCACCTGGCGTCCATTCATACTCTGCTGGTGAGATAGTCACATTGTTCTGTACACAAAGAGGGCTGGAGTTTGCAACCTCTGGCTGGGAGGCCACTTTCCAGTCATATTTTTGTATGATGGAAAGGGAAGCACACATTTTGCTAAACAGAAATTTCTGCGATGTTTTGCTCTCTGGCTATAGGTAGGAAAACCTCAACCCCAGAAGACAACCTGAATCTCACCTAGTCACTGTATCCATCTCAAAGTCCAGGTTCTATGGCTGATGCTGAATGCCTACCACCATTTAGTCTGGATGTGGACCCTCATTGTGCAGAAACGTTTGTGCTAAAAGGCAAGTTATCAGCCTCCAATATACAGGCATACCTCATTTGTCTGGTGCTTTGTTTCATGGTGCTTAACAGCTGCTGTGATTTTTACAAATTGAAGGTTTGTGGCAGCCCCACATCACGTGAGTCTGTCAGCATCATTTTTCTAACAGTGTGCTGGTTCCATGTCTCTGTCACATTTTGGTAATTCACCCAGTATCTCAACTGTTATTATTATATAGGTCATGGTGATCCATGATCAGTGATATTTGACGTTACAGTTGTAATTGGGGGCACCATGAGTTGTGCCCATATAAGATGGTAAACTTAATGGATAAATGTGTAGGTTCCGACTGCTCCACTGACTGGCTATTCCCACCACTTTCTCCCTCTCCTTGGACCTCCCTCTTCCCTGAGACGCAACAGTATTGAAAATAGGCCTATTAATAACCCTACAGTGACCTCTAAATGTTGAAGTGAAAAGAAGAATCACATGTCTGTCACTTTAAATCAATAGCTAGAAAGGATTAAGCTTAGTGAGGAAGGCATGTTGAAGCCAAGACAGGCTGAGAGTTAGTCCTCTTGTTCCAGTTAGCCAAGTTGTGAATGCAAAGGAAAAGTTCTTGAAGGAAATTAAAAATGCTACCCCAGTGAGATCATGAATGATAATAACAGAAAAAGAGTCTGATTACTGATAATGGAGAACAGTTTAGTGGTCTAGATAGATCACATCAACCACAACATTTCCTTTTAAACCAAAGCCTAATCCAGAATAAGACCCTAACTTTCTTCAATTCCATGAAGGCTGAAAGAGTTGAGGAAACTGCAGAAGAAAATTTTGAAGCTAGGAAAGGTTGATTCATATGTTTAAAAAAAAATAAACCATCACTATAAAATAAAAGTGCAAGGTGAAGAAACAAGTGTTAAATACGGAATCTGCAACAAGTTAATCCAAAAGATCTCGCTAAGATCGTTGGTGATGGTGGCTACACTGAACATGAGATTTTTAAAATTTCTTTAGAGACAGGGTCTCACCTTGTCACCCAGTCTAGAGAGAAGTGACATGCTCACAGTTCACTGCAACCTTGAACTCCTGGGCTCATAGGATCTACCCCCTTCAGTCTTCCAAGTACTTGGAACTCAGGCTTGCACCACAACACCTGGAAATTTTTTTTATTAAAAAATTTCTCTAATTAAAAAAAGACAAGATCTCACTATGTTACCCACAACAGATTTTTAATGGAGATGAAACAGCCTTCTGTTGAAAGGTGATGCCACTTAGGCCTTGCGATAGCTAGAGAGAAGTCAATGCCTGGCTTCAAAGCTTCAAAGGACAGGCTTACTTTCTTGGTAGGGGCTAATGTAGCTGGTGACCTTAATTTGAATTCATTGCTTATTTTCTATTCTGAAATCCTAGGGCCATTAAGAATGATGCTAAATTTGCTCTGCCTGTGCTCTAGAAATGGAACCTGAATGAAGCCTGAATGGCAATGTATTTGATTAGACCATGGTTTGCTGATATTTTAAGCCCACCCTTAGAACCTACTGCTTAGAAAAAAAACACATTCTTTTCAGAATATTACTGCTTTTTGACAATGTTTCACATCATCGAAGAGCTCTGATGGAGATGTACAAGGAAATTAATGTTTTCATGCCTGTTAACACAATATCCATTCTATAGCTCATGGATCAAGGAATAATTTTGACTTTCAAACCCATTATTTCAGAAATACCTTATAAGGCTATACCTGCCATACATAGTCATTTCTCTGATAGATCTGGACAATGTTAATTGAAAACATTCTGGAAAGGATTCACCATTCTAGATGACATTAAGAACATTTGTGATTGATGGGAGGAGGTCAAAAATATCAATATTAATAGGAATTTTGCAGAAATTGATTCTAACCCCCATGGATTACTTTGAAGGGTTTAAGACTTCAATGAAGGAAATAACTGCACATGTGGTGGAAAGAAGTAGAATTATAAGTGTAGTCAGAAGATATACATAAATTGTTGTGACCTCATAATTAAACCTGAGCAGAGAAGAAATTGCTTCTTATGGATGAGCGAAAACAGTGGTTTCTTGAGATGGAATCTACTCTCAGTTCAAGACACTGGGAACATTGTTGAAATCACAACTAAGGATTTGGAATATTACACCAACTTAGTTGATAAAACAGAAGCAAGATTTGAGAGGATTGACTCAGATTTGAACAAAGGGCTAGTGTGGGTAAAATGCTATCAAATAGCATTACATGCTACTAAGAAATCTTCTGTGAAAGGAAGACACAATGGTGACAAACTTCATTATTGTCTTATTTTAAGAAGTTGCCACAGCCACTCATATCATCAGCAGCCACCACTGAGATCTGTCAGCAGCCAAAAAGCATCAAGGCAAGACCCTCCATTAGCAAAAAGATTACAACTCCCTGAAGGCTCGGAAGATTGTTAGCATTTTTTCCCAATAAAGCTTTTTAATTAAGGCATGGGCATTTTTATTAGAAATAATATAAAATACTGCAGTATTTTATAAATATTACCTTTACATGCATTGGGAGACCAAATATTTCTGTAACTCCCCTTATTAAGGTATTCGCTTCATTGCAGTGGTCTGGAACTAAACCTGTAATATCTTGAGATATGCCTGATAGATGAAGTTTGGAATTATTGCATTTAGAATTTCCCTTTGGAAAAGTGAAGAATGGAAAACATAGACCAGTCATTGACTCATAACATGAAAGAAATCGTGATGGATATTGTTAAAGAACACCCTGTTCTGGCAGTCAGGCATATTCCTTCTTTAGACCTTGGTTTGCTATCTTGGAAGAAATTCTTTGTTCTTTGTTCTGTGTAGACCTGCCACCTTATGGGAGGTTCTTCATTGTCCATTACTCTCCATGGCCACTTCCAAAATGGGTGTTGGGAAGTATACCCTTGCTGTAACTTATCAGCCTGCTTCTTCTCAGTCTAAGCCTAGATGCCTAGAGGTGGTTTTGAAGTCATTGGGCTTTTTTTTTTCTTTTTAAATTTTTTCTTGGGCCTGAATCTTAATTTCATTGACAATACAATTTTCTCAAAAATTTCATAGGTTACTTATGTATTTGCTTTCTGTCAGTTACACTGCTAGCTACAGTGAAAGTTCTATTCATAATTGTTGAACCTGTTTCATTCCTTTGTTCATGTCTTACCCACCCATGTCTTAAGTGGTTATGTTGGGGGTCATCTCAAAAATAGGCTTGAGTGGTTAGGTCACTTCATTAATGACATATTTACTGCAAGACTGAGTCACTTTGTTGAACTCAGAGGTTATAATGGGCTTCTGTTACTCAAACCCTTTTTTCATTATTATTTCTCACCCTTATTGTCCCTAAAGCAGTGGGCTGTTGCAGATTTATAAGGTATTCTGTTTCAATCAATTGTGTTGTAATACCTTGCTACAGGCAGTGAGGAGCAACTGTCACCCAGTTACATTCTGGCTCTTTCCAATCATTTTCTCTGAAGTTATAGGCCTGCCTTTGAAGTTAGCACAGTTGTGCCAGGGCATGACTGGGTCCAGGCATCTTGTCTTGTATATTCCTTTCCTTACTGATGGCCAATGCCACATAATTAGATTTTAGTAAAGGTAGCACTCCCACCCCCTTAACCTCAAGGTATCAATGTTAGGGTAATGTTAGCTCATCCTGTAACAAACACCAGAATGTTAGTGATTTGGCATAACAAAAGTATATTTCTTAATTACCTAACAATAAAATGAAGAGTGTGAGAGCATGGAAAACTCACAACCAGTTCTTAAACATCTTGACTCAGGTTTGACAACAACACTCTGCATATAGTCTACGGATGAGAACTAGTCAGCCCTCTATCTAGATAACTAGATGTGGGGGCTGGTAGTAGGGGCTGTGAAATGTAATCTTTGGCTCAACAGGAAATTCTCAGTGAATTCTATAAGGTGAACTATAAATTTAAGCAGACAACTAACCACCCCTGCTGTCATATTTCTTCAAAATAAGTTAGGAGGAAAAGTGTTTGAATTGCGTCCACTCACTAGTTAATCCATGCTGTGGCATATCCTTCACCTCACTCCTGTGTTCTCTTTGCTCTCCTGGGACGTCTCCCTCTGGGACACACCTTTCTTTCTTTCTCCAAAGCATCAATCAGCATTATAGTGTTCTCATATATAAAAGACTCTAGCTAAGTGCATTGGGATAAAGGATGGTAATTGTAGCATAGACAAGAAACTAATTCTAATTAAACATTAGATGTCACTGCTCCTAAATATGTATTTACCATTTCTCATCACAGAGTTTTTCTCACTGGTCCATATCTCAGTGGGGCTCAGGCTCCAGCCATTTTCTATATGCTTCACCAGCCACTTGCTAGGTCTCCACTTCTTCTGGACACTTCTTCCCATCTCTTCATCCAGAATTTCCCCATTATCCTTTATCAAGGTAACAGTGGGTGATGCCAAAAACAGAGGTAGTTCATTATGCTGAACTATTTAAATCTTGTTTGCCTCTGACTTTTCCAAGGGCACTTGCCAGTAATAGCCAAGTAGCTCATTATGGGTGGGTTTTGTTTGTTTGTTTTTCTGAAACGAGAAAGCAATTCTTTCCCTAGAAGGACTTATTGCTTCTTATACTCTAACTGGCTGGAAATTGTAGCCAGCTTTTTATAGATGCACTTTCAGCTAATATTTGTTAAACACTTTTCAGACGTAAAGTTCTCTGCTAGGACATGATGTTAGACACACTTAGTCCTTACCGTTATAGTCTGCCTGAAAACGAGCATAAAACCCTCAGATCCCTGGCACTGTTCATTGCAGTGAGTTTGCCCCAGGTCCAAACAATTGATGATTCTTTGGGTTGTGGACTGTTTCAAAGGGAATGAGGAGTAGCAGCATGCAGGCTATAGTGTGCTGAACTGGGGAAGTTGGGACATTATGCTGTCGTTATTTCCCAGAGATAAATTCTGTGCCCTGCTTCTGATCACCTTGATATTTTTTTCCAGGCTCCAGATCTCAAGCTATGTGGTTCTTTTGACACTCCGCACTCCTATTTTCTAATAGTTAGGAAAAGCCTGTCCTAAAAGGAGATCAGCTAGGTATGGGAACATGGCATCTAGAGAGAATAGACCAAATTACAGATGACAGTACTGGTAGATCAGAAGTTAGATTTTCTTCCTAGGGAATGTCCTGGCCGAATATATAAGCAGTGTCTGGGAGCAGGCGATATTTGGAGATTCAGACAGGCAGGGCCGACAGAAACAGGCAGGGTTAGAATGGTCCAGCCCCATAGGCTCAGAATGCTACCGCTGGAGAGGACACAGAGTTTAGGAAGAAGTCTCTTCTAAGTAGCTAGCAGGGGCCCACACAGTTAAGGCATCTCCATTCTCAGGAAAACAGGGTGATGTTCATGTGATTAATGAAGGGATTCAGGCACGATGGCCAGGACCATTTCTTACGCTGTCACCAAAGTACCAACCCCACTTTCCTGGAGTTCCACTACAGCTTACTAACTGGACTCTTAGCATCTTTTCTTGTCCTCTCAATTAATTTTACCCTTTTTTTTTTTAACAAAAAGCAAATCTGATTGTGTCACTCATTTACCTAAAACCTTTAAATGATTTCCCACTTTTCTTAGGATAAGGTTAGGTTGCCCTTCAACTTGCAGGCAACCATATTCCTTCTTCATTTCCCAGAGCATCACTAGTAGAAGGCTGTCATACATGATGGGCTCTGGTCAGTCTGGCCCCTGTCTGCCAGCATCATCTCAGGCACCACTCATTCCTTGGTTTCTATTACAATTTCCAGCTTTATTTTAGTTCATTTGAAGTGCCCTGGGCTTTCTTGCTGGAAGGCCGTCATGCATAGTTACTTGGGATGCTCCCTCTTCCCACTTTCACCTAATAAATTCTTACTCATGTATCTGAACTCAGGTCAAAAATCACTTGCTCGAAAAAGTCTTCTTGTCTCCCAGAGCAGGGGAGGTACTTCATCATGCTGCCTTCTAGCCACCCTGATTCTTTATGGCACTTTCCCCAGTCTAACTTTAAAATGTCAGGAATTTACTCATTTAATACCAGCTTTCTCACACTAATATCAGCATCCTTTGTGAGAATAAAGACTCAATAAATGCAGGGACTGCCCCTTTAATGCACTGCTTTATCCACAGCACCTCCCACAACTCCGTGCACATAGTAGATGCTTATTATTTGTTTATTGAGTAAATGAGTAAAGGAATAGATGGAGCTGGGGCCCAAGTCAAGTTCTAGGTTGTAAAATGGAACCGGGAACTCAGTTCCCAAGAACTGCTGTTCAGGGTAGGGCAGGATAGGACTGGAGCAAGTCTGCCTGATGATGAATTGCCAAGCCATAGCCATGCAGTATTTACACTCATGAACTCTTTATATTTTTCTTGACAAGGACCAGGATGGTCCTAAAACCCAAGAGGGAGTAGAGTTTGTAAGTGGAGGCCCAGGATCTGCCACTGCTGGGAATGGAAGTAGGGGTAGAAGGTGGTAGAAACACAGTGAAGGTAAAACATGGTGCTTCCAACAGAATTTTTTCTGTCCTCCTTATTAAAAACAGGACTTACTTAAAAACTGAACTTAGCAGGAAACTAATAACTTCACAGGAAAGTTATCTAGACCAGTGCTTCCCAATAGAACTTGATGTGATGATGGAAATGTTCTCCATTTGTGCTTTCCAATAGTCACTGGCTACAAGAGCTATTGAATACTTGAAATTTAACTTGAGACACTGAGAAGTTGAATTTTAAATTTATTTAATTTATGTCGAAATAGCCACACGTGACTAGTGGCTACCATGCTAGATAGTATATAGGTCTAGACTATTATTAGCATGAACTACTTTAAGAAACTAAGTTTCAAAAGCAGTATGGTTTGAATTTTAGACATATTCATTTACAACCAGTCTTGGCCTCCAGTTTACCATATAAGCATTTAAGCAATCTCTGGTGCCCAGTGCCACTTTGACTTTGATGAGTATCTCCTAGGTACATCCTATTGAAGGGATTTGAATGAATTGTCTCTTGTTTCTGTCCACAGGAACTATTCTTTATTGAGGGTGTTTCTATCTTTAGGTGGGCTGTATAAAATGTGAAATATTATACACATGAGGAACACTTTCTCTGTAAGTATCTATGTCATATGACTGTCTCACCTCTAGTTTTTCCAGGCAGTACTTTTTTTGATTACCTTCCCTTCTCTCTTTCTCTCCTTCCTCTCTTCCTGTTTCCTTTTTAATATCTAGCATGAACAGACATAACACCATGTCCTTTAACAAGTTCCTTTTCTTTTGCATATTGACTTCTTTTTCTTTGTGCTTATTTCCAAAAGCTGTTTTATCAGTCCAGGTCCTTAACAACAACAAAATTAAACACAAAAAACAAAAAACAGACTAAAAAACAGTTCAAATCATTAACAACACAACAAAATCTCAGAAATGATGATAGCTCCTGGCTTGCTGATTAATACATTTTTGGATATTGATCAGATGTAATAATTTCAATTATCAGTCACATGAAGAATGTAAGGTAAGGCACTGCTCTTGGTTTTTCCCGGTCTTCACCCAGATAACATTGTAGTTGCTTTTAATCCTTTGAAAGAGCCCATTTGTCTGACTCATGAATTCTTTGCCCTGTGTCCACAAATAAAAAACTTTCCAGTGAGGGAATAGCAGTATAGGAGTGTGATGTTTAGAAGACAAAAATCTGAAATCTGCTAATAAAGTAACATTTTCAAAGAAAGGGTCTATCTTTACTCCTTTTTCCGTAGTCTGAATAGCTTAGAACAAATGTGTCTCAGGGCTCTCATGCTAAATGTTCCCAGTTCATAAAATCATGATTATTAATCAGGTTATCATTAAATATTAACTTACTTTTGAGATAAATGTCATTTTAAATTTGGAATCCTACTTTTTTTCTAAATATAAGGAGAGCATTTTCATTAGGCTTTGTGGAAAGAGTGCACATAGAAAGCTTAGAAGCTATTAAGAAGCTACTTCTTAAACTTGGCTTCTGGTTTCATTCGAGCCCAGCCAAATAGTTTCCAGCATAATAAACAGGATTTGTAAATATCTGTATGAAGCTAGAGTAGAACATTATAGTAATCATTTTTATCATTTTTTTAAATCTAGGGAGCTGTTTTATTGCAGACATTTTATAATATTCAGAATACAGTGCTTGATGCATTGTAGATGCTCAATAAATATTTGTTGAATGGATTAACAAGTTAATAAAACCTCAAAGAGTTTTAAAAATTACAAATGGTGGCTAAAGCTATTGTGTCCATAAATCCATACTATATTCCACAAAGCTCCATGAATTAAAATATCTGTCATTTGCTGGTACTTATTTATTAGTTTCCCTTCTTTTACAGCAATATGTTTAAATCAGGGAGCGAGTTTCAACTAGGTGCTAAATAAATATTCAAATCCATAATGTTATCTGGGCCTGCAAAACACGTGCTAGAATACAAAACCAAAAGTTTCTGTAATATTCTTTGCAGTGATCCTGTGGGTTTCTTGAGAGCAAAAGGCTACTTTACCCACTTTTGTATCCCCCATGCTTGATATATAGTGACAGTCAAGTAACATCGTTTTGAGAGGAGAAGACAGACGAGAGAGGAATAATGGATCTATATCAGTATTTCTTATATATATTTTATGGTCTTTCTCCATTCTGACCATTATTGGAATAGTAGAAATTACAGACTTATGTTGTAGCCAGGAATCATTAATAATAAGGTTCAACTCCCCAGTATTTATAGGTTTCACTGGGTATGAGATAGTCAGATTATTCTTGCTTCACATTTTTTCTCTTCCATTGTTTAAATTGTATATTCATTTTTGGTGCTCTGTGGTAGCAAAGTCTAATGGAAAGAACAACTAGGTTCAGAAGCAGAAGCTTTGGCTAGTGGCCCTGATGCTGAAAAGGCCCTCGGAAGATTGTTTAAATCCACCAATGTTGGTCACCCAGTTAGAGTGAACCCCTTCCAACTATTGTAAATTTTATATTTTCAACATTTAAAAAATTTTGACAGGCATCTATTTTGACCATAAATCTTGAATACTAAGACTGTTAGCCTTACTTCTGAAAGTCACATACTAAAACTTATGGTTTTAGTTTGGTTTAGTTTAGTTTTAGTTTGGTTTTTAAAATTCGGAGCTGCCAAAACAGTTGCCAATTCTATCATCTCTATCCATAAGAGAGTCGTAACATGATAGTAGATTTTATACATGTCATTCAGGCCAAAGGGTAGACAAAATGTTATAGTAATTATTTGTGGTTCACTCTTACCTTCAACATCATGCTGTTAGGATTGCTCAATATTGATCCTATATTTTCTTTATTTATTATGGGCATCCAGAATCCTTCAATTCAATGAAAATTTCCAGTGTCTTATAAGGTCAAGAACATGGGCTTTGGATTAAGATAATGCTGGGTTGGAGTCCTGGAAGCAGCACCTCCTAGTTGTGTTGTAGGCAAGAAACTTACCTTTCTGAGCCTCAGTTTCTTTACCTGTAAATAAAAGATAATAATGGCCACCCCAACGTGGGATGAGAAATAATGAGAATTCTCACCATGGGAATTAACTGCGATAAGCACATTGGCCACATGTAATAATCACTCAATATTTGGTAGGTGATGAAAATGATAATCATTAACAAAATTCGCAAAGCAAATGAGATCATAACTTTGGCTCTCCTTCAGAGAGCCGACAACTCTAAGGATATCCCTACCTTCTAGGAAATGTAAATTTTACTTACGGGCTTTTTGATCTTAAGCTGAAATAAAATCCAAATTGTAAAACTGAATCCATCACAATAGCTTATTTTACACCGACGTGTTCTTTTATTATAATCCTGACTACATGTAGCCTGCAAAGATGAAAAACAGTGCTTTAAATATCACCATCTCTAAATCCAGAAAAACTAGTTCTTTCTTTGAAGAAAAAACATGAAAAAATAACAATATTAAAAGAGAATTTTTTAAAAGGAAAACAGAATCCATAATTTTACCACCCTTAACCATACTACTCCTTTCAATGAGAATAATAGCCTTCATTTATTTTTGAATATTTTCTCCCTTGGTCCAAAGTAACATTCTCTGGTATATAATGTTGGAACCATAATTATTATGATTTTTCCACATAGTTTATCTCATTATTTCAAGACTGCATCATCTGGTACAAGTCACGTGAACTCAGGGCTTCAGTTGGTCCATCTGTGGTCCCTAATTTTTACATTTTTATTTTAGAAAGTGTTGATGGAAATCGATGAGTTCATATTCCTCACCAAATGCTTTGATATTTTCTTATCAAATTTTGCTAAATTATATTTCTAGCAGTAAATTTAACATCCTAAGATTCATAGATACTAGTAGGTCATCTTGCCCATCTGCCTTACTTTTTTACCAGTAATTATTTATTATTGTTGTAGCTTCCTCGTGTTTTACACAACAGAGACACATGGTAGATTGAGAGAGGGGGCAGGGGTGAGGGAAGGAATATTTATAAAGTGCCATACACAGATGGATGCTTAAAAAACGCTGTTTAATGATCCTTGCTGATGACAAGGATGGATGAAAAATATTATTCCCAAGGGATGTGGAGATGGTGTTATCTATAGTTCAGGGAACTGCTTCCCTTTTCTATCTAATAATGAATAGAAAAAATCAACCATTCAGTTGATTGTGACAAAGTCCAAATTTTAAATTAATTGCATAATATCAATTATTTGTTAGAAACTTGTTTTTCATGCCTGAACCTAGAACACAGTGTTTTGAGGATGAGTAGTCAGAAAAAGAAAGAAAAGGGACTTCCAGTTGATGCTATGCTGAGTGTCCCAAGGTGAAATTTGGAAGTAGTTCTGCTTTGAGGCTGAAGGTATGGTATCTTAGTCCTTTGGGGCTATTACTACAGAATATCTTAGACTAGGTAACTTATAAGCAGCAGAAATTTATTTCTCACAGTTTTGGAGGATGGGCAGTTTAAGCTCAAGGTACTGGCAGGTTTAGTGTCTGATGAGGGCCTCTTCCTTAGACACAGTGTCTTCTTGCTGTATCAAGGATGCAGGCAGCTCTCGGGGGCCTCTTCTATAGACACTAATTCCATTCTTGAGGGCTCTGCTCTTATGATAAGATCATAAGATCTAATCAACTCCAAAAGGTCCCACCTCATAATACCATCAACTTGGGGAGAAAGATTTCAACATAGAAGTTCTGATGGGATGCAAGCATTCAGACCAAAGCACATGGCCACCTGTGTATTGTGTTTAGAATACATCACATAAAACTCCCACCTTTCCCCTCACATGATTTTCCATCCCAAACACTGCCCAGCATGTATTTCCATTATTATAGGACTATTCCTTTGAGGCATCACTCGGAAATACGTTCTATTATAGAAAGAGAAGAGATCATTATTGATAGGTATAAGCTTATATTTTGAAGAAAAAAAAATGGACTCACTAAGTTTGATACTTTCTTTATTTTTTTATTGGTGGAAATTCCTTCACCAGACATGAAATATCTTTCCTAGGGGTGAGTGAGTGTAAGCTGAGAAATGGGAAATTCATTGGTATGACATTTTAAACTTAAGAAATTTACCAAAGTCAGCTTTTTCCGATTCCTCATCAGTCCCATAGAAAATGTAGATGAGTAGTATTCACACAGAAATCTCACAGAACCATAAAATTCCAGTGATAGGAAGCACTTGAGGGCCACCTTGTCAACCTCCACAGGCTAGGAGTTTCTCCTGTGGATACCTGACAAGTGATCACCTGGGCCCATAGGAGCACTGCCAGGAAGCGGTCCTGACAGTTTTTTGAGGTTGCACTGCCCATTGTTGGGAAACAATAATTACTAGAGAGTTTTATGTATGTATATGTTGTTCTCTACCATATTTCTCTTTCCAGTTCCAGGAAATCCAGGTCTTATATTTAACCCAGGCCTTGTTAAAGTTGGCAAATAGGGGTCACTAGAACTTCTAAATAAATTGGAAGTTATCCATAATATTAATAAGTAGTATTATGTTAACCAAAATATCTGACAAAACAAAGATACTAGCACTTTGAAATTTATTACTTATTCATTTTTGGGGGGTAGTCCACAACATGTGTTAAGCGTTCGTATTAGGTGACACACTAGCTAGGCACAAAAGATGCAAATATGGGTACAGAGATGTTTATCAATTTTAAGTAACAGCTAGTAAGTGTTTCCAGTTTCACGCTCACATGGCAACTTGTGCTTTGCTGTTGTTGCTTTTATTAGAATTGTAGTTAGTTGCTGGTATGTTTGTAGAATATCTGTCTATCTCCATGAGAATGTAAGCTGCACCATGTCAGAGACTATGCCTCCAGCAGCTTTAGGATTCATACATATATACTGTATAAGAAATGATTCTAGTTGAATAGTTATAATGAAAAAAGCACTATAATAGAGAAAACAAACTTCTAATCCACTGAAGCAGGAAATATTAATTCTTTCTAGAGACGGTACTTATTCTTGATCTTGAATAATGAGTAAGAGTTTATTAGATGGAAAATGTGGAAACGAACATTTCATACGTGGAAGTCATATTGAATTTGAGGAATGGCAGGTAACCGGAGGTAGCAGGAATGAGAGATAACTGGCTTTTAAATAAATGAGGAAGGAAATAATTAAATCTGATTATTTACTTTTTTATTCAGCTAATATTTATTGCATGTTACTTGGGACACAATGATGAATAAGATCAGATGTGATCCCTGCCCTCCAGGAACTTAGAATCTAGTGAAAAATGGATATTCATCAAATAATCAAAGTAGTCATCCCAACAAATAAAAAACTGATGTTGTGACAAATGCTACTACAGGTGAAAGGTACCTGGTTCTATACGTTCTTACAATAAGAGGATTATTTTATGGTCAAGGAGATCAGGGGGCAATAAGATGTGATCCTTGAGTTGGTATCTGAAGGTGAAAAGGGACAAGAAAAGATGTACAGATTCCCTGTGGCAGAGGGAGAATAGCACATTAAAAAAATGAAAGAAGGATTTAGAACAGAGAGGGGGTGAGGCAGTCAGCAAGGGACATATAGAAGCACAGAGGTAAGTGGAAGATAGACCTTACAGTCTTTGTATGGTGTCACATCTTAATCCTGAGAGCCAGGAACCATGAGAGCATCATCTACAAGAGATAGCCCTGACCTGCTGGTAATTGGGCTGTAGTATTCAGAACTGACTGGAGAGATCCAGGGCAGAAGGAGGTAGTTATTTTCAAAACCAATGCTAAGGAAGTAGGTAAGGAAAGAGCAGTTCTGGGAAGTGCACCTCTCTTTGCAAGAACACAAGTTGCCTGACTGTGGCCATCACCCTTTACTGAAACAATATATAGGAGATAACTCTTCTCAACTTGGTTTAGTTTGGATTAGTATTTTTGACATGGGAGTAGATTAAGAAATAAAAGCTTTTAAAAACTCTGATTACAAGGTGAAAAGCAAATAATAATGAAGTGGGATTTAATGGAAAGAGACTTGTATAGACAACTGGAGATATGGGTTCTAGTTCAAGCTCAGCAACTATCAGATGAGGTCAGCCAAATCATGCAACCCCATTGTATCTCAGTTTTAAAAGATGTAAATAAAGAAATTGGACCAGATCATATCTAAGCTCCTTTCTGCCACATTCTGTGATTCTAGTCTCAAAATATGGAAGTATATAAAGCATGGTGTAATATTTAGGTCATAGAGACTTCTCTCCTCAGTATTTGAGCTTATTAAAAGCTCTATTAAAGAGCCACATCACCTATAATGTGTTTGATTATGGAGAAATAGGAACAGAATTGTAATTAAAATATATTGTTGCTATGAAACAAAGCTCAACTGAGAAACAGTCCTTGTACAAGAATCTTACTACCCAACATTGCAGACCATGTTATGACATGATCTAAAAGTTAATTTTTACTGGAAGAGATCTAACAAATTGTTCAAATCCTATCCAAATTTCAGGAACATTTCCATATTTGGTTTCATAGAGGCTAAATCTATCTTAGGCCAAACATCCAAATGGAATATAAAACGTATGTCATTCACCCAAATGGTAAATTGTATCATTCACATGGAATACCAAGTAGTGACTGAAGTTCGTGATTTATTTTTCAGGATATTACAGGGTGGCCCATTTGTTTCCCATTTCTCTGTGTACCAGTAGATTCTCTGTTGGTTGCCTTCTTTATTTTTTTCATCACCTTTCATCTTTATCCCCTTCCCTACACTATGAGTCTGGAAAGACTTGCAAAAGGCAAGATTTAGAAGGACACATCTTGAGTGCCAATGTAAAGGGCACTTCTACCATCATAATAAAAACCCACTAGCTGAATAGCTGAATGCGGATATAAGAGTTTGAGCCCTTTTCTATATGTGTTTTAAAGCAGACTAAAAATTTCCAGCCATCACTATGCCTTGTAGTCTATAAAAGGTCCAAGATACTTTATAACTTAATATTATTTTTTCAGAATAAAGAAGGATTTTTTTCCTGGTCAGCTATGTTTTATGAAAGGCCGTTTTTCTAAAGACAAATCTGGTGTTTTATTCTCTAATTTTAGTGAACATATATGTCTAGGGCCCAATTCTTTAAATAATTATCCTGATGAAGAAAAATTATATTATGGTTCTATTTATAAATTTGGAGACAGCTATGATATTGAAAGATGCTCATGTTACATATCCTATTTATTACTTGTCTTGTCCCCTTCTTACTGCAACACAATGCTTCCTTTGACCACTGGAAGCAAAGCTTTTAGGATTTCATCTGAGTGTATCTAAAAAAAGCATCGGTTATATCAAGGATAAAAGTTCTAATTTTTTTTTAAACTAAGGAGTATATAGTTGTGCTATAGTTGAGGAACAGATTGATATTAGCAGCCTTTGGTTGCAGAAAAGAAATGCCACCTTCCACTTTTTGAGGACAGCATTTCAGTTACTCCTAAAACTTGATATATTAAAAAACATTAAACAGTATGAAATTTATTAAATATTTCCAATCAGGTTCTAAAGTAATGCAGGTTTCAGGTTTGTTGAATTTCTTAGAATAGCTGAAAATTTCCAGGACCTTACTTAAAAATATATATATTTGATATGTTTTTAATTTGTTACAATGTTACTGGTTTTCATTAGTAAATTTTGGAGGTGCCTTTAAAAATTGCAGCCAGTAATGGAATTAAAAAATTTACATTGATTTAATCTTCATCTAACAGCTACGATGCCATTCTCTCCAGATAGCTACTGCAAATCATATGGTGGTTCTCTGAAACAAACATAGTTTCTACAGTAACTTACTACTTAATGCTGTACATGAAAATGTAAGAAAATGCCTTAGAGCTATATATGGAGTGATACAGACTTAAAGGTCTCAGAGCTGTTTGTTTGCAGTGCCTGCTCAGCATGTACTAGCAACACAAAAATGAAATGTTAAGCATCATTTACATCTTTAGAAAGGTTTGCTTTTTATCTTCACAGGATTGCACATGTGACTTACCCTGCCTGGCTCCATGAAGGAAGTGTCAAGTGTATGACATAATGCTAGTATTTTTGAGTCTATAGTAAACTCCACCTCGCCTCCAAACCTAGAGCCTCAAGCTGTAATTAGGATGCCATGATGAGAAAGTTGTGTTTTGTCAGGTTTGGCCCTGAGCGGATGGCAGCATAATGCCACACTGCTGGTAGAAGCAGGGCGCAGCTGTGCAAATCTCAAATGTTTGTTGTTGTTTATTGTTTACAGACCCACTTTTTTTTTTCTCTAGCAGACTAATGAAGGGATGTCGAGTGTATTCGCGCTGGCCAACGGATTTGTAGCTAGCTTAACTTTCAGTTGATTGAACGAGGTGAAATAAATCCAAACTGCCCAAAGAAAATATTCACTGAGATTTTGCCCTTGATGTAAAATCATATGTTCTGAGGTCTCAGAGAAAAGTGTCTTGTGTTTATACTGACAATTTATGTTTTTAAATTATTCACAGTTGCATAACACCTACACAATTTAAGCATTGAATTATTGCATTTTATGTTGTACTTATATGCAGAATTGAAGTACATGATTAATTTTATGGGGTAAAAAATCATTATGATAGACATAAATTCACTTATGAAACTATATGTGAGAATAGGTTAGGTCATATCTACTTTAATTATTGAAATTAAAAACGTAAATTTTGTGAACACTGTAGGGTAGTAAAACGCAATACCCTTACCCACAGGGAACTGGCAGATTCATTGCTAGAAGTAAAATTAATATGGCAGAAAAGAACATAATCTTAAAATGAAAAGTTAAAGGATAGAAAATCAACTAAACACTAAATAAAATAAATGAAACTTTCATGATGTTCTGAAGGTAGTTGTTTCAAGCCATGATAAATATTAAATTAAAGGGTTCTTGAAATGAAATATGAACCACCTTCCTCAAGAAACTAGACATGGAAAATGTTTCATTGACTGTGAGGCAGCATGATAAGTTTATTTCTGTCTAAAGTAAGGATGGTGATTGGAGGGCATGAGGATGTAAAAGCAGCAGAATCACAGTGAAAGGAAAAAATTAATCAAGTGTAATAGGAAATCAAAGAATTTTAGGCATGGACATGCCACCACTTAATGAGTAAGGAAATTAAAGTTCAATTAGCAATTGAGGGGGTATGGAACTGAGAGGTGTCCTGAGCCTCGGACAGAGCCCCTTTTATGATTCCATATGACCTCCAACTCTGTTTAGGTGTCTCCTGGAAAGAGACAAGGTATTTTCTAGCCCAGAAGGCCTTAATCTTAAAATAGGCTACAGAAAACTTAGTGAAGTACATATAAGTCTGAAAACATATAGTTTGGTTTTGTGCTTAAGAGACTGAGAGGATGGAAAGATCTAGGGATCAGGACAGGAAGGGAGGGAAAGAAAAGGAAGAAAGGTAGGTAGCATGTGGCATAACAGACATGGAGGAAGTAAGAGAGAAACCCACAGAAGAGACAGAAGGGAGAATGGCAAGCAGGCAGGCAGAGAGGTTCAGTGAGCTTCAAAGGACTGTTGATCAGGGCTTATGCTCTGCAGCTTCCATTTATTATAGGCTTATTCTGAAGGCTTGATTAACTTTTGGAACACTATTCACAGCTCTTCAACTGCTCAGGAACTTAGGCCCTTGAGCCTGCACTCTTTATCAGGTAACAAGCAGAACATTCTGCTCGGGGAAAATAAAAAATATTTTAACCACAGTAACAATAATAAGAGTAGATCATCTTTAAGTCTTAAGAAAGTTAAATCAACAGGCCCATTTCCTCACTTTTAGTTTCTCTAACCCTGCTATGAAGAAACGGCATTGAATTTCAGTTTGTCTTTTATTGCGGAACTTGTAATCAACACCAGATTTCTTATAATAGAAAGTTCTTGATCAGTGAAGAAGATATTTTGAAATTTAAGTCTTATGACCTGACCTGTCTTCCCCTGAGACACACACCCTACAAAAAGGAAAATCCACTATACACAATGCATGTGAAATTGTTTAAGACAAATAGGGACCAACAAGTGACTATGATATGGCATTTTCTTTTTTAATAACTTCTTCAAAATGGCAAGTCACACCATGCCCTTCACCACAAACAAATGAGATAGTTGTGTCATTCTGGAGTTAGCTCTCTTCCTGCAAAACCTCTTATCTGATATTATAATCAGTTCAAAAATGATTTATCTTCTTCACATTAGTATAAGACACGATGTTCAAAATGAACACTGTGTTTATTTTATTTTTATTTCTATTCAAATTCAAAATGCATCGGTTCACACTTTGTTATTTATGTGGACAATTTGATGATTGATTGTGGAGATGTCAGTGTATCTGCAGCTAAGTTAATGGAGACTCCACATTCAGATTAATCACTGGAATTGCCCCATCTCTAATACTTTGAGCTGTTTTGGCCTGATCCTGATAGTGTTGCTCAATTTTTAAAATATATATAATTCATTGTCACTTGAATATAAAATTTGAACATGAACATCAGTGGCACCAAAGACAGATGCTATGAGGTGCCTGTTTTGCATGGGTTCAGTGCTCAGTCAAGAAAAGTTGAATTCACAATCCCAGGCCTTTATAATTCAATGGGAAGACAACATATATGTAAAGAAAAAATTTAAAAGCTAGAATTTATTTAATAGACACTAATATAGCTTTTTTTTTAAAAGACTACATTTCAGTTCTTCTATTGGACTTCTAGCTATATAGCTTTGAATTTTTTGTTTGTTTGTTTGTTTTTAGAGAAAGAAAAAAAGAATAATTAGAAAAAGAAAGAAGAATAAGAAAGAGAAAGAGGAAGAGGGAGAGACAATGGGATATTGCTTTATTGCCTGGGCTAGAATGCAGTCTAAATATGGGTATGCCTATAATTTTCCTTAATAATGGAGACATGAAAGAAAATGAGGGAAGAGAATAACAAACAAGGAGCCAACCAACATTTCGTTTAAACTTCTAAGTTGATATGATGTGGTACTGATAAGAGTGTATATTTCGTGTATTTAAAGTGGAGAGTTCTATAAATGTTAATTACGTTTCCTTTTTCCAGATCTGAGTTCAAGTCCTGGATATCGTTGTTAATTTTCTGTCTCATTGATCTGTCTAATATTAATGTTGAAGTCTCCCACTATTATTGTGTGGGAGTCTAAGTCTCTTTATTAGTTTTGTATGTCTGGGTATTCCTGTATTGGGTGTCTATATATTTAGGATCTTTAGCTCTTCTTGTTGTTGCATTGATCCTTTTATCATTATGTAATGTCCTTCTTTGCTTCTTTTGATCTTTGTTGCTTTAACGACTATTTTATCAGAGGCAAAAATTGTAAGTTCTGCTTTTTATTTATTTATTTTTGCTCTCTGTTTGGTTGGTAAATCTTTCTCCATCCCTTGTTTTGAGTCTTTGTGTATCCTTGAATGTGAGATGGGTCTGGATGCAGCATACCGATGGGTTTTAGTTTTTTATCCAAATTGCCTGTCTGTCTTTGAATTGGGGGATTTAGTCAATTTAAATTTAGCATTAATAATGATATATGTGAGTTTCATGCTGCCATTTAATATTAGCTGGCTATTTTGCCCATTAGTTGATGTAAATTCTTCATTATATTGATGCTCTTTACTTTTTGGTATTTTTTTAGAAAGACTGATCCTGTTTGTTCCTTTCTATGTGTAGTGGTTCTTTCAGAAGCTCTTGTAAAGCAGGCCTGGTGGTGATGAAATCTGAGTGCTTGCTTGTTCACAAAAAAACTTTATTTTTCCTTCACTTATGAAGCTTAGTTTGGCTGGATGTGAAATTCTTGGTTGAAAGTTCTTTTCTTTAAGGATGTTGAATATTGGTCCCCACTCTCTTCTGGCTTGTAGGGTTTCTGCTGAGAGATCTGCTCTAAGTCTGATAGGCTTCCCTTTGTGGGTAACCTGACCTTTCTCTCTGGCTGCCCTTAGTATTTTCTCCTTCATTTCAACCCTGGTGAATCTCTGACGATTATGTGCCTTGGAGTTGCTCTTCTTGAGGAATATCTTTGTCGTGTTCTCTGTATTACCTGGAGTTGAATATTATCCTGCCTTACTAGGTTGGGAAAATTTTCCTGAATAATATCCTGAAGCGTATTTTCCAGCTTGGATTCATTCTCTTCGTCACATTCAGGTACACCTATCAAGCGTAGATTAGGTCTTTTCACATAGTCCCATATTTCTTGGAGACTTTGCTAATTCCTTTTTATCCTTTTTTCTCTAATCTTGTCTTCTTGTTTTATTTCATTGAGTTGGTCTTCGACCTCTGATATCCTTTCTTCTGCTTGATCAATTCGGCTGTTAAAACTTGTGCATACTTCACATAGTTCTCGTATTGTGTTTTTCAGCTCCATCAATTCACTTATATTCCTCTCTAAATGGTGTATTCTTGTTAACATTTGGTCAAACCTTTTTTCAAAGTTCTTAGTTTCTTTGGATTAGGTCAGAACAAGTTCTTTTAATTCACAGAAGTTTCTTATTATCCACATTTTGAAGCCTGCTTCTGGAATTGGAACACACTCGTTCTCCATCAAGCCTTGTTTCGTTGCTGATGAGGAACTGTGATCCCCTGCTGAGGGAGAGGCATTCTGATCTTGGGTATTCTCAGCCTTTTTTTTTGGCTGTTTTCTTCCCTTCGTTGTAGATTTATCCATCTATGGTCTTTATAATTACCGTCTTTGTAATTGGGTTTCTGAGTGGATGTCCAACTTATTGATTCTCAGCGCCAAAATCTGAGCAACCCACTGTGCCGACTAAATCAGCGGCGTTAAGATTGATGGTGCTTTTCTGACTCTGTACCGAGAACCGACAGTCCGAGGCACCGGCAAAACCGCCTCGCTGGTCACAAGAGTCGCGCTGGCGACCCGTGGGGCTCCTCTGCTGGGAATCTCCTGGTGCGTGAGCAACAAGAATTCATGTGAAGGTGTGGCGTCCTCTCGTTCTTTGCGCTTTCACTGGGAGCTACAATCTCGAGCTGCTAGTGATCAGCCATCTTGGATCTCTCTCCTTTGAATTCTAATATAGCTTTTAATCTTAGTTTTCTTTCAGTGCTTAGAAACAAAATTTAGGGAGAAGTATAAATATTCTTATTCTATTCAGATATACCTCCATGTAGTGAGCATTTCACATAAATGATCTCATCTAATCATCATAATACTGTCCATGAAATAGATACTATTATCTTTATTTTGTAGATTAGGAAAGTCAAGCCCAGAGAACTTAAATTGCTTTCTGAATCATTATAGATCTTCTTATTTTTGTAAAAATAAGCATTTGTGTCACGTGTGATGAAAATCTGTATCTATATGCTTAAAATATGAATGTAACTCTGTAGTTGAAAAAACTCCTGATGCAAGTATATTTTATGGCCACATTTGACATACTTCTTATATAGTACATCTGCATTTTTCCTTACCTTGACTTATATTCATTCAAGAGGATCTTTGGCCTCCAGATGGAGAAATAAATTTAACTTGTAGGATGGAGAAGCCAGAGGCATGCAGAAATTGGTGTGTATCTTAAAAGAGAGTTCTAATTATAAAGACCTCTTACACCTAATCATTTTCCCTTTAGCATAAGCCGTTGACTCTCTGAAACATGATGCTTTACATTAATGGTGGTGTTTTGTATGAATTGCTTGAAGCTCCATGATTTGCTGCAAAAACATTAGAGAAGAAGATAAGAAGATGCCTGCTGCTGCAGATCAGAATAATAGATCAATAAGAGGGACTATAAGGGCAGTAATGCATTAAAGAATTAGTACACAGGAGAAAAGAGTCATGAAGCAGAAAAATACATAAACACAAACACATACACACACATTCTGATGTATATTATATACACATAACATATAAATATAGACCCATTTTAAGTAAGTGAACCCAATAACTATTTATGCATTTTATGGCCATATACATTACTTTGGTCAGCTCTCTGGTGGAAAATAAACAATTGATTAACTGTTTAATATTTATTAAACTCCTACATTGTATAAGCACTGTGCTTGGTGATAGGAACATAATAATAGAGAAGATGGCCTTTGTCCTCAAGAGCTCCCAGCATACTATGGGAAAGGTATATTGCAATGGTATGGTGAAAGTTTCATGATCCCAGAGCAGGAATATTATGGAGAGTTATCTGAAGGAGGTGAGGTTTGAGCTGACTCTTGTAGATCAAGTACTAGTTAATCAAAAGGAAACAAGAAAGGTGAAGGTCTTTCTAGAACACAGTATGGAAAGGCCAGGAGCTTGAAAGGGAATGTTGCATGTAGTCTGGGGTTGTTGGAATATAGTGATGAGGGAAAGATGAGAGGTGAAGGTGGAGAGGAGGCTAGACCTAATAGGACTAACTAGGCTTTAAAGTGCTCTTAGTACTTCATCAATAAAATTCCAGTAATGATGAGATTTTACAGGCTTTAAAGCATGTGAGTGGCAAGGTCAAATTTGTATCTTAGCAGAGCATTCTATGTGGAGAATGGTTTTTAGCTATGTGGAGAATGGTTTTTAGGTGGCTAAAACCCAAGTTTCCGATCTAATTTAAGGCTGTATTAGAAGTGTAGGGCAGGGCTGGTGTGGTGGCTCGTATCTGTAATCCCAGCACTTTGGGAAGCCAAGGCCGGTGGATTGCTTAAGCTTGAGAATTTCAGACCAGCCTGGGAAATATAGTGAGACCCTTCTTTACAAAAAAAAAAAAAAAAAAAAAAAAAGAAAGAAAGAAAAGAAAAAAATTAGCCAGTATGTGGTGCATGCCTATAGTCCCAGCTACTTGGAAAGCTGAGTTGGGAGGATCACTTGAGCCCAGGAAGCAGAAGTTGCAGTGAGCTGAGATTGTGCCACTGCACTCCAGCCTGGGTGACAGAGTGAGACTCTTATCTCAAAAAAAAAAAAAAAAAAAAAAAAAAAAAAAAATGTCTAGGCAAGTGATGCTGACAGTAGGTTTGAACCAGCATTGTGGTA
Source organism: Saimiri boliviensis (assembly GCF_048565385.1). Classification (NCBI taxonomy): domain Eukaryota; kingdom Metazoa; phylum Chordata; class Mammalia; order Primates; family Cebidae; genus Saimiri; species Saimiri boliviensis. The sequence continues at coordinate 24,618,247 of NC_133463.1, forward strand.
ATGGGAACCTTGATAACACTGGTGGAGGCCTTAAACAATGGCTAGGAGTTATAACTGGTAAGACTTGGTGCTTATTTGGATGTGGATGGAAGGATCAGAATTTCGCAGAGATTTAGTGATGGTGACTGGGTATGGGGTGGAGAAAGCCATAAATCTGAGATGGGGAATGATCAGGAATTTGTTGGTCAGACTGGCACCTTGGTCAGTTTACCTTAAGGTGTATGTGGTTTATCTAGATGGAGTTGGTTAGGTTGGGGTGTGGTGGCTCACCCTGTAATCCCAGTACTTTGGAAGGCTGAAGCAAGTGGATTGCTTCGAGATCAGCCTAAGCAACATGGAGAAACCCCGTCTCTACAAAAAATACAAGAATTAGCCGGGTGTGATGGCACATCCCAGCTACCTGGGAGGCTGAGATGAGAGGATCATCTGAGCCCAGGAGATCAAGGCTGCAGTGAGCTGTGATGGTGCCACTGCACTGCAGACTGGGCAACAGAGAGAGCCCCTGTCTCAAAAAAAAAAAAAAAAAAAAAAAAAAAAAGAGTTGATCAGCATGGATCTTTTAGTCTGCAGCTTGAGAAAGAGGTTTCTTGTGACATGTTTGGGAGTTGCCAGCTTGCAAGTAGATACCATTAAATACGCAATCCCTTCTGTGTTGCCTTTTCCCCCTTTCTTATATCCTAAAGTAAAGATGTGTATCTACAAAAGTATTCAGCCTTTAATATTGTACCTTCTGGTTGTAACAACAGAATGATCCCATAGAACAGGAAATACTCTAGGAAAACGCAAGTAACCAAGTGATTGCTGCTTTCTTCCAGCTGTGTCAGTGGACATGCCTGCCCCAGAGGGATATTTCTTCAGTTGACCTCATTTTTTAAGGACCGTGGCTCTGCGGCTTTGTCCGGTTCAAAATGGCAGAAAAGGCTCCCCCTGGGTTAAACAGGAAGACTTCGAGGTCGACACTTTCTCTTCCTCCAGAGCCGGTGGACATTATCCGCAGCAAAACGTGCTCCAGGAGAGTTAAAATCAACGTGGGGGGCCTCAACCACGAAGTCCTGTGGAGAACGCTGGACAGGCTGCCCAGGACACGCCTGGGGAAGCTTCGAGACTGCAACACGCACGAGAGCCTCCTGGACGTGTGCGATGACTATAACCTGAGTGAGAATGAGTATTTCTTTGATCGGCATCCGGGAGCCTTCACTTCCATTTTAAATTTCTACCGGACAGGGAAACTCCATATGATGGAAGAAATGTGTGCCCTTTCTTTCGGTCAAGAACTTGATTACTGGGGGATTGATGAGATCTACCTAGAGTCCTGCTGCCAGGCCAGGTATCATCAAAAAAAAGAACAAATGAACGAAGAACTGAGGCGCGAGGCAGAGACTATGCGAGAACGAGAAGGAGAAGAGTTTGATAATACCTGCTGCCCTGATAAAAGAAAGAAGCTGTGGGACTTGCTGGAGAAACCGAACTCATCAGTGGCTGCAAAGGTATGAAACCCATGGCATGACTTGCTTGTGTGTGGTCAGAAAAGATGCTACCTACATTCTAGAGAGCGTAACGTTTTTTACTATTTTGGTAACACAGAGCAAAGCACGGCTCCACAGACAGTGAAAAAATCCTTTCCAAAATCCTATTTAGTCCACTATAGTCATTAATCCTGGGTAATGTCGTAAAATGCCATTACCCTTTCATAAATATTATTGTCTGTAGAAAGAGGCCTGGGCAACAGAGGATGAAAGAGAGTCCTGGTTTTGCTGGCGCTGTATAGTGTTGCTGACTTGGAGGCTGAGGAGAAAGTCCTAGTTCAGAACCATCAGACACTCAGTCTTGTGGAAGACCAGGGCATGGGCTCCATCTTGAACAAAGGGAAGGTGCTGTCATTGGAAGGAGAGGAGGTACCTCTTAGCTTGGCTCTGTAGAGGTTCAAGAAAAGAGATGAGAGCACGGCTTCAGGTAGCTCGGAGGGCAGGCACTGCACACGTGAGGAACGGACTGTTTTATTAAGCTGTGTAAGAAATGAGTCAATGTCCAAACTGCATCCACGTACCCCACCTGGTTAGGCCTCCTCTAACAGTGCATGTTTCTGAATGTTGATGAATATATATATTTTTTAACAATGGAGGTATTACCATGTCTCAGAGTTCGTAAAGTATTTGCTTAAAATGAAGGTAAAGTCATATTTTCCTATTGTGACTACATATGTCTAAATCTCACAGTAAATCTTTTGTCACTAATTTCAGTATGTAATTCAACTGCATGATTCTGTCTAATTTTATCTAGAGCTTTCCGGGTTAGCCCAAACCAATTTCCAGTCCACATATTTAGTTCTGTATTGTAGTATGAATGATAAGTAAAAATTCAACAAAGCCATATTTAGCTACACGAGTATAGTATTAACATTTCGTGCATAATGGATGAAAATGGAGTATGGAAGGGAGAAGGGAAGAGTGTGTCATTGCATGGATTCTTTTGATTATTTATCGTTTTTTCTAATACCTTCTCTCTTGTAAACAGTAATGATTTCAGAAGTTATAATAGACCATCTGAGATTTTGGACTAGATATTAAGATTCTACATGATAATCTACAGCATGTAAATAATTAGCTAATGCAGATGATCATAAAACTGCTTCTTTTTTGGTTTTGTTTCTGGTTGACTTCAAAAGGCATTTTACTTTCCAGCCAGGTCATGCACCTAAGTGAAATAAAATGATATCTGTTGTATATAACAAAGAAATGCATATATTTTGTGGCAAATGGAAGACTTCAACTAGGTTTTTTTGTAGTTTTGGATAAGTTGCTCACTTTAATTTTACTTGTAAGAAAAAAATAAATTTGCCACATTTATGGACTTTGATTGAGAAAGGATACTGTTCTTTCCAATATCGAGTATTTAGTTACATGCTCGAGTTACTACTAAAAATATGGAGTGAATTTTGAAAATGAATGAGACAGATTCTGGGTTTAAGTGAGTGTTGTGGGTGTTAAATGAATTCTTTCAAGCCTTTAGGCAACTAAGGAATAAATCATTGTTTCATCAAAAGTTCCAGAGAAAGTTAGCCAACTATATAAAGTAATTAAGTCAAAGAAAATTTGAAAGGTTACTGTGGTTTATTTGTTCATAATGACATTATTAACATATATCTAAAGTTAAGTACGGTTACAGAAAAACATTTAAGATATATGTATATTTTCCTGAAGAATTTCTCTCAAGGTTAGTATAAGGTCAATAACCTGATTTCCTAAACATGAGAGTTTATTTAATCTGTAAATTTTAGAAGAAACAGCAATTTCTTAATCTCTAAGAAGGTAATTATGACCATGGCTCATTACAATAGAGCTTTATATATGCACCTGACAGATTATTTACATTTGCTTCAAGTTATGTCTGTAAGTACAGATAAGAAATCTGCCTACAAACTCTACCCAGCAGCTAAAGACATTGGTTCTGGAAAATTTTATATAGTTCTAAATGGTAAATGTGTTTCCACATTGTTAATCAAGCTAAATTAATCTTTGCTGTAAGTTGATTCTTTACTAAATTTTCATAAAGGGTTTGTGTTTGTTTATTTATATGTCTACATTTTCCTCTCTGCTTGAAGGTTGAAATATTGTGGAAATTATTTACATTTGATTATATAGTAGTTTAGTGAAATTATTGTTCGTTTTTCTGAGGTTTAGAGCCTTTTAAAAATGGCTCTGTGTGATGCCTTATATAAACCACTACCTTTTCCTTTGCTTTTCTCGAGTCCTATAACTTGTTTTTTTCTTTCTGGAGTAATTCTTGGTGAGGGGAGTGGTAATGCAGGTATGTGTGGTAGTATGTTCACAAATTAAGAACAAGTAGTAGTATTACAGCTGCAGTAGGATGATATTCTAGCTCTCATTATTTATTTTATGGGTTCATCAGGCTCTTCCCTATGTTATGTGGCCCTTGTGTAGGAATGCTTGGAACCTTCATGTTCTTCCTCACTTGCTTAGGAGGTAAGTTAGCTTTGTGGCAGAGTATCTGTGGTCCTTGCCTTTCCAATTTTTGCTGATTCAGTTTGGTAATTTAGTAGAACATATGCTCTATGTGTGCCACACACATTAAAGTAGATACTTAGACACTCCATTCTTTCCAGAATTTAAAAATATTCTTAAAATATTATCTTATCTTTAACTAGGATTTCATATCATTGAAAATATTTGTGTGTTTTTCTCTTTCTGTTTTTATATAACTTGTAAGATTCCTGTAATGAAGAAAGTATAAAAGCTCTAAGATTATCTGCCATATCCATATGGAAGGAAAAACTTCACCCTCTCTATCATGTGTTACATAACAGGCTAAAATACTTATTCTTTGATATGAAATAAATACTCAATAATCAGTTAAGTAATTGTTCAGCCCATGCTCTATGCATCCGCTATGATATAAAAAATTATTACAAGGTCCATTGACCTATCATTTTTGTCTTTGAGTATTACCCTGACAATAGCAAGTCAATTCCTATGGAACATATTCCCTGGTGTCACATAAGGAGCCACTTCTCTTACTTGGATGTTCTGGTGTATTAATAACTGAAAAAAAAATCCAAAACAGAGTTTAACGATGTGGTATATCTGAAATATCTACAATTAACAAATTAACATTTTTCACATATATACAAAACCATGAAATATAATCATACTATTCAAAATACAATGACAGGGCTAATAGAGTTATTTCTTAGTTCTCTGGAATACCGTATGATTTGGTAATGGGACACATCAGCTGTATGATGGACTCTGTCTTTTTTGACTCTTGTCAGTGTATCTTGGTGTTTGTGCATGCCCTCATATAGAAATAACGTACTGCTTAAATGTGAGGTGGTTTGTGAATGTGTAGCTCAGCTGAATGGGCCCAAGGCATGGCTGGAACAACTCCCTGGGTTACCATGACAGGAATCGCAGGCTTTAGTGTGCCTTTAATGGGATTGTGCAAGGGGAAGCAAAGGGCTCACCTGCTTGCCAGTTTCCTGGGCAAAAATTGGAATTAGACTTGATCCTGTACCTCTTCCAGGCCAGGACAATTTAGTCTCTGGACTGAAACATTTTTCTCTATTTTCCTTGGCCTCTTCCCAAAGAAACTGCAGTAGCCATTTCCCTGTAAATATTGCATATAGTGACTTCAGTCCAAGAGGTGTTTAAAAGCATTTTTGGGAAATGGGTCTTGTGGCAGGCAGTATTCTCAGCCTTTGGGATGAAACAACAATCAGGAAGTAGCGCAGCCCACCTGAGATCTGAAAGAAGCGAGATTCATCAGTACCACACAGGGCCCTCACTTTGGATGTCTTAAGAAGGTCAAGAACAAAGGAAATCAGCTGGGTTTCCAGCAAATCCAGCTATCTGGGCTCAAGGCTGAGTCCTCTGAGGGAAGCTTCCCTCTAAGAGCATAAGTGGATGTGTGTAGGGGGCAGGGCCAGACAACAGGCTGATCTCAGGTGTCAGGTCAGGAAGCTAGAATATAAGCAGCCCTTATTGGATAAGAACAGCAGGAGGCAAAATCTGCGGAAACACATTTCTGTTTATCTGAACCAAACAGCAAGAGTACCCAGCAGCTTTTTCAGGACAGCATACAGATCAAGTAGGGGCATGGTTTAGGACCTGCTTCCCACTCCTCAATTTCCTCATTTATCCATAGCCACCACTTCCTCCCTCCCTTTCCCCGACTCCTCTTTCCCGTTTTCCTTCTCTCTCTCGCTCTCTCTCTCTCTCTCTTTCCCCGACTCCTCTTTCCCCTCTTCCTTCTCTCTCTCTTGCTCTTTCTCACGCACGCATGCGCGCGCGTGCGCGCGCGCGCACACACACACACACACACACACACACACACACACACACACACACTGCCTTGTGCCCCCTCAGGAGGCACAAAAATAAAGCTTTTATTAAGCTTTATTTTAGCTTAATAAAAAGGGGAGAGGGGATGATTGACTAGAGAAACATTTTTCCACTTTTTTTCATCAATAGCTCCCTAAGGAGAAAAATTAAGTTAAAATGAAAAGTAGAGTTCAGAGAGCCACAAATGATGGTACTATGTAAGTTTTTAAATTTCTCCTCAGTAGCACCAGTTTTCTCCCCCTAAAAATGCATGGGACAGAGGGAAGGAGACGACTGTGTTTCCTGCCTGCATCTTACTCCCTGTACACATCCACGTGTCCGTTGTTGGCATGGTGCAGCACAGCACCTGAAGGGACAGGAGACCTTAACCATCCTTGGATCATGTCGGGAGCTGGTGGTGGCAGATGGCAGTCTGTGCTTGGAAATTCAGCTCTCCACAGAGCCAGGGGTCCAAGTAATGAGTTTCTTAGATGCTGGTACCTGTTTGCTTGCCCTGTTGATAGCTCCTTCAGAACTAGCTCCCTATTCCAATCAACTTAGAGTGTAGGCCTTTCAAACTACGAAATAGTAAAAAAATCAATCAATCAATCAAAACAAAATAAAAACTCCTGTGTACTTATCAAGGGAGAAAGAATACATAACATTCTTATTATATTTATGTATATGGATCAGTTATTCAAATGCTTTGAATGAAAAATGAAGGAAGGCATTGGAACAGAACCACAGATGATTTTCTTTCAGTTTAAGAACAGAACTTTCATATGCTGTGCTTTTAAGTAGATCCAGCCAAGTGAACAACTTGGGCTGCGTAACACTCTGTTTAGCTTTCTGATGACCATCTTAGTGATAAGAAAATATAACAAAGGCATTGAAATCACACTTGAGCCAAAAACATGAAGTGATGCGGTGTGAACAACACAGTAACCCCCCTCCATTGAGGCATCTCTGTGTACTGAGCAGTACTCTCATTCTTGTCTGCAGTGGGCTAATTAGCATGCCAGTCGCACCGTTTCTGTGTTGGTGGTTCACCACTTTCCTTTCTTCCCCTTTCCTCTCTGCATCCCGTCTGTACAGGTTAAGCTGTTTGTGTTCTTCCAATAAATAACATAGCATAAGAGTTCAGAGATGTTAACAGGAAATGATAGAGTTTAAAAGAACTTGGCCAATCTGCAGAGGTTTAGCTTGAAGATTTGCTTTTTCCTTTCTTAAAACATATCATCCATAAAGACTAACAGTTCATAAACCTGAAAGAAATAAGGCATAAGAAAATAAAACAGATAAGACAGAAAACAACGTTGGGTTTTGGTTTAAATGTCTCAAATATTCTGTTTTTTAGCTGCAGTGATCCTATTTCTAGATCCATGCATCTCTGCTTTGCCAGAAAGGCTGCCCTGAAAACTCACCACTCTGTTCAGTTAGCCACATTTGATTATGGGAGAGAAGGCCAAGAAAAGAGGAGGAAGTCTTTAAAAAAAGCTCACACCCCCATGTCCCATGGGGACCTAGGGTACCATAGGTTCTGGTTTTATGGAGATAGCCCTGGTTAATGCCTTTTGTCCCAGTCTAATTATTAATAGTATCTCTTTTTACTCTTCAAAGTGTCCCAGTTTGCACAATGAACTATGTTGTCACCTTGCAAGTGAATATTTTTGAAAAATTAAATTACCCAAGAATCATGCCCTATTTGGTTCCTCTTTGCTTCTTGGTTGCATCTGAAGAGGGCCAGTCTTAATTTCCAAGCAGGTTTTCCATCACTTTAGAAAAATCATTAGTTTTCGTTAATATTAAAAGATATCAGATTACTTTCAAGCTTTATTTTTTTAAACCTCAATAAATACAGTGATTATCATTTTCAAAGATAAAAAAGGAGTTCTTCCTATATTAGTGTTATCACAAAATGGAATACATTGGCAGTATTTAAATATTCTGGCTTTGAAATTTTATATACACTGCTTTGGTTATTAGCAGGTTTGTTTTCTTTACTTCAAGTGAGAGAGTTTGTAAAGTAAATGATCTACTTTTTAGGTAAGCATAAGTATTATGAAGGAATGTTGCAATATTTAATACTCTCCACTTTGGAAGACTCTAGAAGGGTTCAAATAATGTTTTTGATTAAGTGTTCTTATCTGAGCTTTCTCTACCATTAAAAGGAAGAAGAAAAACACTTTCCAAATGCTAAGAGTTTATAAGAAAATTTCCATGAGGCATATGGATTTCAGATAGCCACCCCGTATTGTTTACTTTTCAGCATTTATGTTCTCTAGTGGAACTTCAGTCTGAAAATTCATCTAATAAGTGCATGAAATTGCTTTGATTCCTCAAGGAGACAGTTGGTCATTATCTTATCCATGTTTATTTATATTGTTGCTATTTAGCTTTCCCCCCAGCATGTTAGAGAGAGTCTTATAAGGATTGATACATTGATATATATGGTATATATTGGTATATTGATTGCCATACTATTGATTAGCATTGTGATTGTGATATGGTATAGATAGGCAGTTAGTTACACTGGGACTAAACATGAGAAGATGCTATTTTGAATGCCACTGATGTTTCCCTTTTTCTTGGCCACTTTTATATTTTATAGAAATATTTGGCATATAATATGAAATGAAATAATCTTTTCTCAGAGAAGCTATAAGATTGTTTGTTAAGGAATGTTGAATTAGTATTATTGAACATTACATATTACATATAAAATATTAAATATTTATTGGATGCTTAATATTGCATAAATTGAATCATGAAAACTAAAAAGCTTTGGGTACTTCATTAATTTTTAATTCCTCTACACTTCTAGTTTGTTCCACAAAAGAGGCAGTCCACTAGAAATACATACACCAATTATTCAAATAAAATTTAAAAAGAATTCAAAGCAAAAAATAGAACTGGAAGAAACGTATTTTAAATCATCACAGTAACTCTACATAATATTTTGTTTTCCATAAAATCTTTCAAATTATTTAACAAGTGAAATCTTATAATTTTTTTAAAGATTTGAAATTCATAAAGAAAATATGTTCATAATTTTTAAAACTTACCTTTCTGGCCCTACCTAACATTGCTAACTGACCCCAGGTAAGAGCCATTCCTAACTGAGAGACTCTGTCTGCATGCCCATTTGAACTGATGGTTTGAATAAAGGAAGATTTTTTCTTTACTGTAATTAACGAAGTTGATTTGAGAAGAACTGTGACCAAAACATGGTTCTATAGGAAAAAGCAAAACAGCTGCTAAAGTACAATTCATGACGTAACCATAGATAAAATAGTTATTTTTGTTTTGACCATTGACTTAGCATTGGTGGTTTGATTCTGTTTGAAAACAACCTCAGAGTTCCATGGCATTCCATAATTTGTAATGCTCTGAGGCATAAATCTGCATTATGTATAATGTGAGCTTGGTGTGTAGGAGCTAGTGACTTTGAGAGTGAACGAGCTTAGCTGGTCACTCAACGCTATCCACTGTACCCAATTTGTTTTTTTCTCCTCACTGTTATTTGCACTAACTTTCATTAAATGTTACTATATTTGTAAGGGAGATTATGTGGCATAGTAGAGATTTATAGAGCTCTCAGGACACATCCTTATTAAAAATATTCTATCTAGATATTCTAAGAGAGGGTAGAAGCTTTTTAAGATAGCAGTAAGCTTGGGACTTATTTTTGCCCACTAACAGCCCCTGTGGTCATTAAAATCCTTTCTCCCTCTGCAGCAGGACAGCGAAAGATGAAGGTGACCCCACGTCACACCCAAGCCATTCTACATAGTATGTGGGCATTGGAGGCAAGCTGCACTTTACTGTATCTATCAGCAACATCCAGTCCTTAACCTCCTTTCCCAGTGTCTCCTGGACTGTAGTAGATGATCACTTTAGGGTTTATAAGCAGAACGTTGAAGGACTTGAAGAGACTGAGACTTCCCTGCAATTGCTATGCCACGCGTAACACAAACATAACGAAGCTAAAATAAAACAGCTACTTATAGATGAATGGGGAACAGAGACATGTAGTAACTGGCAAAGAGACAGGAAATAGAAAAACGGAAGAGGAAGACATTTGCTTCCATCTCTCTAAAGCTTTTCCAGGAGACGCTAGGAACTAACATCAGAACTATACCAGACTTTGCACCTATATAGTATTTATTTTTGGCTGGGTATATATCTAGGTTTAAGTTAACTCCTTAACTAGTGCATAAAATGAATGTATTTTCCCACATAAATCATCTCCTTTAATGTCTTGACAAAGTTTTATGTAAAGAAATTCCTCTGGCTATTACTAAGGACAAGTACCTGAACCCAACTGATGTTTGTCGTCAAGTTTCTGTGTCTAGGGTGGCTGAAGCCGGTAGCAGCAGCCCTCACTGAGTGGTACCCAGACAAAATCTGGTGTGTGTGTGTGTGTGTGTGTGTGTGTGTGTGTGTAGAGAGAGAGAGAGAGAGAGAGAGAGAATGTTACTCATATATACTACCACCTCTCCATTAGAATGTTTTCTATTATGAAGAAGCCACCTGCAGAGAAAGCAATGAACTTCAGCATGTATTTGGTAATTTAGAGAAGATGCAACTTTGTCATCCAAATAAGACAGTCAGCTCATTCAGAATACAAACTTTTGTGATAACCTGATAGGGCATGAAAATCCATAGGAAGTGCTTTAACGGTCCAAGAATAGAAGGAAGAAATATTTTTATTAGTCTCCCAGGATTTTGTTTCAGGACACTAGAGGTCATTGCCACCCTAGATATCATGCTTTAACTTATCTCTCACTGAGTCACTCGTGATGCAACCACAAGTGTTGAATGCCACTTTAAATAACTACTTCAAGCCTACACCACAGCAGTGCAAGGACAGCCAAGTCAGCCCAGTGCAGCTCCACATGGGCTTGCTGAGTTGCAGCATCCTTCACTGCAACCAGCCTCAGGATATTTGCACAGGAGAGGAAGAACCCTAGCCTTCAAGTCTTCCTTTTAGCTTTAATCAATATACTGTCTAGAGCTATTCAATTTGGAATATTGAAGGGCATTTGTCCTATCAGGTGTCATCTAAGTTATCAACCAAATGGATTCTTCAAATATAGATTTTTTTTAAAAACACGCAAATTTTAGTTTGTTTCTTAGAATTGCATTTGTCTCTGGCAACATTTTGTATAGGACATCTAACTTGCACATTCATGTTAGAGCATGTGGTTTTATTCAGAATTTGGTTGCATTAAAAAATAAATCAATTCCGCTATCTATGAAGAACAGCAACAGATTCATGCTGCAATAAATTTGTATTTCATTAATACAATGGAAATTTTCTTTCACTTTGGGAAGCTAGCAGAGGCCCTACCACCTATCCTACAGATGGAATGAACTATGTGTGCAGTGAACATATGAAATAGTAGGCCAGAGTCTAGGATAACATGAATTTGCCATTTTGTACTTGCTATTTAAAAAAGCTAACACATTTTATATTTCTTAAAAGAATTCTGCAGGTGTGAAAATTACTGTGTTCTATAAGTAAAGTAATTGCAATATGAGTAATATTAAAATTCAAAGCAAAAAAATCTGTTATAATCCCTGGCCTTTATTTTTCAGACTCTAGCTCATGGGCCATTATAAATATTTTAAATTACATGGAATATTTACAATGTGCTAGTCACACACACCTTTTAAAAATAGTTTTATATAGAGAGTAGCCTGAGGAAACTTAAAGGCAGGAAACTGTTTTGATAGGCAGATTTTAACAATACACCAAGTGTAATTATGAGCTTAAAGAAGTAAATATGATAATTGAAAAAAATTGTTTTGGATGCTGTGTTTACCTGTCTTGGTTATTTGGCAAATTCCATAGCTTTGTTGAGCTTTTCTCCCCTGTTGGACTTTGATGCATACATTTAAAAATAAGTGAGCCAAAAGATCAGATGGCAGGTCTTTGCTGTTTATTTGACCTGGCTGTGGTGGGGTGGTGCAATGGTGTACTTTCTGTGCAGAAGAGTTTCTCTAAGGCACCATATTGCCACCATTGCGAATTTGGAAAATATCCAGATGCCATTTTCATTGTAGCACAGACCAAGTAAGGAAATGTGTTTCTTACTTCTTTCAGTCCTTATTTCTTTCCACCAGAGGAGGCTGTGCTAATCTCTACATACTTGTGTCTCGGCTCATGTCCCACTGTGTGCTCTGCTCACAGCCCCACTGAGCCCCTCAAGAGCCCGCCTCCCCTAGGACTGTTTGGGTTAGACTTTACTGAACAACTATTGATTTTCTATTGAATTTCTTTGGTTCCAATCAGACTTCACATTTATTTTTCATCTGGTTGTAAATCTTTTCATGAGTTGATACCTACTTAAATTTTAACAAAAATGGATATTGTAAGAGTTCGAGTTGAAGAAGCTAGCTCACCCTCCAGATGGATTTCATTTGGACTTTATCCTATAAAGGAGGTATGTGTTTTTCTTTATCCTAATGCCTCAGAGGCTGAGACAAGGTAGACTTTTCTATCATCAACTCTTTAAAATCAGCATCTTAATAGTACTTTTCCTCTCCATTTCAGAGAAGCTGATTCTTCACCCAACCTCTGCCCTCCCTTAATCCACGAACTCAGGCTGTGCAGGTTAAGCTGGTTTTATTTTCTACTTTCTCATAATAGCATCACTATCCCCAGAGCCTTCTGTTTTGATCAGAAATTTAACTCTGGGGAAAGAGACTGTTAATTGATACCTGATACAGTAACAGATGCTTTTCACAAGGCTGTATTAGCTTCTGTTTTCAAAGTCCTCTGTGAGGTATGGATACAACTTCCTATTATCATCAGAGTGTTCTCGCAACCCTTACTCTATCTTCTTATTCTGATACCAGTTTTTTTCTAACAATACTGCTTCCTTCACAACTGGAGGGGGGCAGGGTGGGAAACTTGTTCCCTATAGTCCAGGGTCATGAAGTGAAAGGCACATTCTGTCCCCTCAGTAATTAATATGACTTTCTCAAAACAGCAGGAGGGGAGAAATTTATATTTATATTGAGTGTCTCCTATGTGCCATACACTGAGCTTGGGGTGTTTTTGGTGTTGACTCTATAGCTCTTTTGATAAAGGGCCAGAGAGTCACTATTTTCTGCTTTCTGGGCCGCAAGGTTTCTGTTGGAACTACTCAGCTCTGCTGTTGTGGTGAGAAAGCAACCACAGGTACTGTGGGAACCAATGGAAGTAGCTGGGTTCCTACAAAGCTTGACAGCATGTGGATTTGTCCCATGTGCCGTAGTTTGCCAACCACTACTTTATATTAATCCTATGAGAACACATCATTAATTGTATTACAGAGATTAGAGACTTGAAACCCAAAAATATCAAATGTCTGTTGAGTGTTCCCCACCACTGCCACATTGACATTCATGCTTAGTCTAGCCACAGCCTGGCTTTCCCACAGTTGTATTTCTAGTTGTATTTTTCATTCCTTTCCCATCATTGTCCAGTGTTCTCATCACTTCTGGGTATTCACTGAAGGCTTTGGTTTATCACTTAAAATCATCTTATACCATATGCTCTTGCTATACCACAGGACAACAGTGAATCATAAATTCCAACCTAGATGTTTCACATTTTGAACTCTGCTAACATGTGGATAAAACTAGTCTGTCTTTGGGATCTTGAGCCTTATTTACAAACATGGAGCCCTCTTCCATTTCCCACGAAATCTGTACTTTGTCCCTGTTGCAAGCTCTTTTACCTTTACTTGTCCTACTCTTTTTCTACTGAGTTAGGGCTCCTGGACACACTGCTATGATCTAGAACATGATCATCTCCTGCTGGGACTATTGCTGTAACTCATGAACTGGACATTTTCATTTCATTCCCCACTTCCCCCGTCAAATTCTAATCCGTTCTCCACTTAGCCAGCAGAATTAAAATATGTCTTTCTCGTGGGCCACTCCTAAATTAAAAACTGCAGTGATTCCCCACTGCCTGCAGTCAAATCCAGACTTCTTAGCATTGCATTTAGGATCCCTCGCAACTCTCCTGTATAACCACATGCTTTACCACTTCTCAAACACAGTGCCGCAGATGTTGCAGACTACCAACCATTCCTGAAGACAGGGCTCTGGTCTAGACAGGCTGTTTACTGAACTCAACAAAGAGTATTTCCACATGGCTATATCCATCCAGAGGGGACATCATTTTTTTCTAATTTGAACCAATGTGTCTCATATACCAACCGCAGCTACACCTACACACAGCTGGCACAGTCACACCCCTGTGGCCACCACTGCCTCCTCCTCTGTCTTTCGTTGTGTCTCAGCTCCTGTGTCACTCTCCTGTGAGGTTTGCCTGACTTTCTCTCACCTGTGTTTCCCTAGTTCTCTCTTCATCCTTGTAATCTCTTGATTTTGACTGTTCTATGTTCACTCCTCAGCTAGCTTGCAGAACTTGAAGGATTCTTCAAGATCATGTTTCTTATCTACAATTACTGATACCTCGCACAGCTTCTGACACATAAAGAACACTCACCACCTGCCTCCAAATGGCACAAAAGGGCAGGAATAACAGCAAGACTAAATGTTTCACAGTATTCCTATTTCTCTGTGAAAACTAAATAGCATAGATGGAGGTTGGATATCTGATTCTAGTGATTAGACCTGAGTAATACTGGGTTTGTTTTCAACAGTTTAAGAAAGCCGGATGTCTTCATGGTTTTAAATGGTTGTACGTTTTTCATATAGGCTGAGAACCACTGATGTGGGTTTTACATTTTTACATTGTATAAACTCTTCATCTAAAATAGCAGTGTAGGCTGCTCTGTATGCCACAGGGTTTATGCAAAGAAAGGAATTAGGTGCTGCTGACAGGCAGGCTTTCAGATGCTTTGCTTGGCTTTGCTAGGGTTGCTCATTTGGTTATCTGAACTGTAGGTTCTGGGAACTCTTGTCATAGGTAAAATGTAGCCTTTGTGTGAATGACACAGGAGAACTTGATCTGACCCCCAGGGTATAGGCAGCCCTTCTGCCACTGATGGCAGATGGGTAGATCATTTATTTACATTCAACCAGCCACCCTTCACAGGACCTGGGCCCCAAGTGTGGTTTGTGAAGCAGGTTCAAGTGCACTGGTTACCAACTCGTCTGAGTCTAATGAGACAGAACACCCACACACATAAGTTACGTGAAGCAGATTTATTACTTACAGATAGGCAGCAACGGACAAACCTAGAAGTCAGGGCTAGCTGCGTCCCCCCAGATTCAGGAAAGCTGCCCAGGGCAGATGGAGTCTTATCTGCATGTGCCCTACTTGCACTGCAGCTGAAGGACCCCAGAAGGCTTCCTGTTCTGGGCTTTAAGGAACTAAAACATTGAAAGGCATCCCATTTCTACAAGAGACTAGAATAGAGCCCTGGCTGTTCTGGCCAGTCCCTCCCTGTCTCAGATGTTGCACTTCCAGTACATTCTACAGTTATTCTAGAGAACTACTTAAATCAAGATAGACCTCCAAGATAATGTATGTTTGTAAGGATTTGAAGATAGTCTGAAAAATAATGAGTTCTTTTTAAAACTTGCATGATTTTAGAGACAAGATCTTGCTCTCTTGCTCAGACTGCAGTACAGTGGTGACATCATAGCTCACCATAACCTCAAATTCCTGGGCTCAAGCAATCCTCTGGCCTCAGCCTCCTGAGTAACTGGGACTATAGATGTGCACTAGCACATCCAACTAATTTTTAGATATTTATTTTTTGTAGAGACGAGGTCTTGCGATGTTGCCAGCCTGGTCTTGAACTTCTGGCCTCAAGTGAGCCTCCCACCTAGGCTTCCCAAAGTGCTGGGATTTACAGGCATGAGCCACCATGCCCAGCTTTGAAAAAAAAAATAATTTTAATGGTGTAATGTGAAAAGGAAGAATTAAGAATCCTTATTTTTACTACAAAAGGTAAAAGAATAATGATATCAGCTTATGGGAACTGACTTTTATTGTAATCCAAAAAAAAAAAAGATATTTTCTGGAAATTTCTAGGTTCAGAATTTAAATAAATATTAGACATTCATTTTTATCTCAAAAATGCTTGTGATCATCATGCTGCTTGGTCATAAAAAATGTTCAAATTTTATTCTGGCATTTCAGACCTTACTGATGGGACTCTCTAATTTAGTTTTTCAGAAATGGCCTCAGTTGCCCCCTTTTAAATTCTGACGTGTTTCAATTTAATATTTCACAAAACTATTGTTTGAAGAGTTATTTTGTGCATTAGAAATCTTTAAGCCTTATATACGTCTTCTAATAATTTTAATGAGATAGTTGCTAAGAATAAGATTGTTTTCACTTGTTTAAACCTTTGACATGATATCTGTTTTGAGTTTTTAGAAGATTGTATTGTAATTTAATTCTTTCAAAATTCTGCTGCAAACAAGAAAAAAAAAACCTGTCATGTTATTTTCAGTTCTGCTGTTAATTATTTGTGCACTGATCAAAGGAAAGCAATCTTTGAAGGATCGCAAGATTTTATAGGAGATGAAATTGATCAATATAAAATGAGCAGAAAATGTTCTTTTTACTAGCATAGATTTTAGTAAACTTTTATTTGGTATAGTATTTAGAATTTCAGAGGAGGGATCTAATTATGCAAATTTGATCAGACCGAGAAAGCTTTGTGAATGAGAGGAATAAAAATATCAAGTAGCAGGAATAGAAAAATGGCTAGAGAAGAGGGAGAAGGTGCAAACAAAGGCAAAAGGAAAGGGAGGAAAGTGTCCAGTGCATGCATGGTACTTTAGGGAGACTGTCAGTGGTAGGAATCAGGCCAAGGGCCATGTACCACCCTGGTTTGAGGCCCACCTGAGAGTCTGCACCCACACAGAAGGGCATAGGTGAGTGAGGTTTGGCATTGTAGGTGTCAGCTGCTGGTAGGAAGCAGCTAGGTACGTAGGCACACAGGTGAGGGGCTCAGGGGTAAGACAAACTGGAAATGGAGGCTCATTTACCACTTAAACACCTGGTGACCTTGCTAAGCCTCAGATTCTCAGCTGAATAGTGAAGAGGGCACTGATATGTATAGAACGCAGTCATTGTGAGGATTAAATGATCTAGTTAGCTGAATCCCTGGTGCATATGCACAGCTAGCATGTATTATGTTACCATTTTTACTGATACTGATTCTGAACCATTACAAGGAGAGATTTTTCCCCCATAAATATTTAGTATTCTTTTGTTGCAATTTGAGCAATCTTAATTTGTGAAGGACAACATCTGCTTATAGATAACAAATGATTTTTATCCTGTTTTAGAATTAAACCTTTTAAAGGCAGTTAATTAATGTTTATTGACTTGTTCAAATTGTCATGAATATGATACTTTAGATAATGGATCCTGAAATACAAATTAAAATTTAAATCTTAAAGAGGCATTTTTTTGAAAATATGGAAAATATACCCTGCTAATAAAAAAAAAAAACAAAAATCAAAAAGAATGAACTGACCATTCCAAAGTTTGCTTACATTAGGGCATATGTATTTAAATGTTCCATTCTGATGGGTGCTGTCATGTTAATCAACAAAAATAACATAACTACCTGCAAATTGAGCAGGTATAAATAGTTCTATTCTTGTTCACAAACAGTGCCTTTGCTTGGAGAGAGGGAAGTGATCAGACTACCACTGTGCATTTTTCGGTAGGGCCGATTGGCTCATATTTCTTATGCAAGTATCTGCTAGTAGTGTATGAAATTGAACACAGATCATTGATCTAAAGCCCTGTCATTATGATGTATTAACAGTAATGTGTTTGATTGCAAATAATTATCTGGCTCAGGAAGAATTGGATTCAATGTAAACATAGTCTCATCTATAAAATTTGTCCATGCTGAACTGCAAGAAGTCTTGAATTTATTAAAAAATCCTACAATAACTAGGGATTGATTAGAATGCCATTATTTATGGAAAATAACTAGTTTTTAATTACTAATTTTTCACAAAGAACCACATTTTCTGAATTCAAGATTGAAGTGGCACAGCATTTGTTTTCTGGTGTGTAAATTTAAATAAAAATTCTCTCACAATCAAAATTTCAGATGTTGTATTTAGATTAGCCTTTGGTAAATTATATTCTTAATTAAGGATAAGGATAGAGAGTGCCTGGGGGCTGGTAGTTCATTTATTACCAAGTCTTATTTTCCCAAATTATTTAAAGCAGTACAGATATGTATAACATACCTTAGGAAGCAGATGCTACTGTTAACTCCACTTTATAGATTATGAAACTAAGGACAAGGAGGTTAATTCATTTGCCCATAGTCACCCAGAAAACGAGTTGTGGATTGTGGATAGAGAGATAGAAAGATAAACTAGATAAAAAGACAGACTAGGTAGATAGATAGATGAAAGGAAAATATAGGTAGCAAAATAAAGAGAAAACTGGGAAGACTGGCATATTAAAAATTCATAATACAAGTGCCTATTGTAGCTGGTGGGGGAGGATACAGACCGAGTAATTTTTAGTGCAATTTTAGAAGCAAGCAGGAAAACATCAATAAAAAGAACAAAATTCTATATAATCTACTATTCAGGCAGGGCACATGGGCCTTGTTACTAGGTTCCTTTCTTAGTAGGTTCCTTCCACTAAGAGGAGGTGTTTATGGTCAGTTCTTTGGGATGATCATCCATTTATTGAACAAATATTCACTGAGTACCTGGTGCTGTTCTAGATCCTGGAAAGTTCCAGCCTTGAAGAGAACAAACAGACAAAACTACTACCACCACCACCACCACCACCACCACCACCGAATTTCCATTCTTGAGGGAGGAGATAGGTAACACACAAAATAGATGAATATATACATAACAATAAAAACAGGTCAATAACATGGGGTAAAATAAAGCAAGAAACATAGGGAGTGCCTGGGCTGATAGTTTCATTTCAAATAGGTTTCCCAGGGAAAGCTTCACTGAAAAATGTTTGCTTTTGAGCCAACTTCTGAATGGTTTTCTACCTAGGGAGATTCTGTCCTTCAGGCACACTGGTAATGCAGGAGACTTTAATTTTCAGCTCTGGGGAGAGGGTGCTAGGAGGCCAGGGCTGGTGCTGAACCTCCCACAGTGCACAGGACAGCCCACTAGGACAAAAAATGTATCTATTCCAAAATGTCAGTCATGCTACTGTTTAGAAGCCCTGGTCTACTGCAAGGAGCAGTGGAGTGATCCTGGGGAAGAATAGTAGGGCCTCAGCTCAGACACATCAAAGGAGTCTAGAATCTGTGGGACCATGTAGCCTTTTAGCAGGGCTTTTGCCTTTTTTCCCTGAAAAATAACAAGTAGCCTAGGTGAGTACTGGGCAGTAGTGTTCTGACTCACATGGCACCAGACTCCCCCCAGCTCCTGCATCGAAAATAGACTTTCATGGTGTGGGAGAAAGATGAACCTGGAGATTAATATAATAATTCTGGAGAGAGACTGAATTCATTAAATGGTAAAACTACAGGTATATAGAATGAGCACATTTATTTATTGAATGAAAAATCATTTAGAATATTTACATTTCATGTCTTTTATCTTAAAACTAGGGTTTATGGATACATTGTCCTAGATACCCATGTTTTTTAAATTATAAGGGAAAATGCTATCTTTCACAGTTTAAGTTTCAACAGTTACAGCAATAGAATATATCTAAAAACAAACGAAAACAAAACAAAACAAAAAAACAAAACTACCTCTTTCTTAAGTTAAACCAGTTTAAGAATGCCAGTGGTAGTGGGTTTGTTTTCAGCAATTCTTGTAATTAATTATCCTTGTTTATTGCTGTCTAAAAAAAAGGAAAGAACATTTACAGAAAAGTAAAACCAGGCACAGACAGATCTAGATATCTTTATTAAGGGACATTTAAATTGTATTTTTAAAAATGTCAATCAAAGACAACATATAAACACACATACAAACAGGCAAAGCCAGACAAAGATAAACATGAGGGAGTCCATGAAAGCAGTGAAAGCTAAAGTCTAAGAAATGCTCTGGACCTTATTTGACTCTGGAGCCTGGGAGTGAGGCTCAGAGGTGACACTCCTAATGGCTTTTTCTCACCTCTGCTCCTCAGTGCTAGTTCCATTTAAATGAAGGATGCAGTTCTTTTTGGTTTTGTTTATGTAACAGAAAACAACTATTTAAAAATTGTTTTACCTTTTACTACTTCCCTAACTATAAATAGGAGTCATGATTTATAGGATTTATAGTCATGATTTATATCAAGATTTAAAATGTAGACCAAGATTCACCCAATGATAACATAAACCACTCTCACCTGCCCACCCATGCCCTTGCATGGACTATGTATTAGGAAAACCACAGCAAATATCTTTGTAATCGTCATTTAGTGAGCAAATAAAATATTGTTTCTATTGAATGAAAAAGGCATGATCTTACACATTTTTAATGGTTAAAATCATGGAAAAACCCTTTGGCATTTGCTTTATGGTTATTTGCTCTTCACAAAAACTACCATCTGGAGCCCAGATTTGGAGTTGTTAAAGAAAAAAAATCAGAAACCCTTTGCTCCTTTCTCTCTCCCCATCTCTCCCATCTCTCTTGGCTCTCTGGTCCAGATTACCACAAAGAGGTTGAAGTGGTTTGGAGGAGGCCTGTGGAGCCTCACCTTGCTAAACATGACTCTGGAACTCTGCCAGGGATATACCTACCTCTGGTACCATAGGCTGCTCATCTCTAAGGTAGGGTGGTCCCATGGTCTTGCTGAGGATTGAATGGTTCAATACATGTGACATGGCTTAGGATAATACCTGGCAAATAAGGGTTTTGTTGTTGTTGTTATTTCTGTCTGTGGCCAAGTGGCGGAGTGTAGGCAAGAGATGCAATAAGCTTTGTACACAATTCCCAACAACACAGAGCAATTGTGAGGAATTCCCTAGGAATTCCTCATAATATATAAGTTGATAAAATTTTCTTTTAAGAAACTCTCATGTATTTATTTATTTCTTCTTAACTGTGTTTTCTGTGAATATATGTTTATTTCCCCAGTTAGAGCTTAAACCCCTTGAAGGCTTATTTTCTTGTTTTATCTTTTCTCTCTCTCTGATGCTCAAATTAATGTTAGAGTGTGGTGCAAAGCATTAAGCACATGATTAATAAATGCTTAGTTTTTCAATATTTTCTTTATTTCTTTTTCTAGAGACAGGGCTCTCTAAGTTACTCAGTCTGGTCTTGAACTCCTGGCGTCAAGTGATCCTCATGCTTCAGCCTCCCAAAGTGTTGGGATTATAGGCATGAGTCGTGATGCCCAGCAGATGTTTTTCTTTAAAAATAGAAGTTATGTCAATGTTGGAAAATAGAGAAAAACCTAAGTTTCTACATATAAGTGATTATGACAAAATATGATTGTTTTGTAATAGATATCTATTGGTGTTTTTCTGAGCAGGTTTGGAAAATACCTTATTTCAGCCAAATAATTGCAACTGACATTTATTTGAATTTGTCATTTGACATTTAAAAAATCTATATCTTCAAAAGAAAAAGGAAACTGACAGTTTGAAAGGCAGTAGTTTGAAACATTTAAAAGGGTATGATATTTCTATCTAGTCAGATTGCTTCCAAAAATTAATTGCTATTTCTTATGTTCTCTCTCACTCTAAGTAGACTCTTGTTAATCCACCAGCATTCCTTAAAAAAATGACATAGTGATGTTTCTCCATGTGGAGGAGAAAAAATGTCCACACTGCCAGATACCTTAGCCTTACCAGAATGAATTCCTATAGCATTTCCATTCCCTGTCTCTTACTAGAACAGAAAATCTTTTATAAAATTAGCCACTTGGAAATCTGTGAGCCTGGTTACCAGTGTCGAACCCACTGCTGTGTGTCAGCCCTGCTTTGAATGACTGTCTTTGAGGAATGAAAAGATTCCATTTGTAGCCAATTTTTAAGGTTGAGGTTTCAGAGTTCCAGGTGGTAGTTAAATTAGAATTTCTCTATTGTATACAAAAGCTCTAAGATGATTGGATTAGTTCACCAAAAAGACAACAAAATTTTAAACTGAAATCATTTTTGAAGCAAATGTGTTAAATGTTTTGTAATTCCTGCACTTAGTCACAGAGGGGGAAAACACCCTCTTAATAGAAAATAACTAAGGAAATTGAAAAGCCAGATAGCCTGATAGGGCAGAAGGTCATGATGTCTGGGAAACAGACAAGCATTAATTGTCTACCATAATACTTTTTATGTTATCTTACTACAGCTGCATAATAATCCCGAGTTGGCTGCTCTCATTCTTACTTTTGAGGATGAAAAACTAAAGTTCAGTGAGATTAAGTAACAAAACCAGGGGTGTTTTCAGCTTCAAATTCTTTTTTTGTGTGTGGTAATTCTTTTTTTAAAATTTTTAAATTGCATTTTCGGTTTTGGGGTCAACTTCAAATTCTGGTTAGAGTACCTCCATCAGCCATGCTGTCCAGATACTATAAATAACCTTTGAAAAACGAAGGTAAACTGTAGTCAACAATCCAACCACATCACATTTTTTAAAAGCCGCCTCCAGTCCTAGGTCTTAGGTCACTTCCAGCGTCATTTATTTAATTTCCTAGTCATCAGGAAGTAAACTCTAACATATGATCCTCTCAAAGGTTGCTAGGTATTCACAAACCTGGTGTTGGCCTCTTTTAATTTTGTGGTAAAATTATTAAAATACAACCTATGGACAGCAAAGATGAAACTTAAATTTTCTGTTTGACCTTGTTCTACAGTGCGTTGCTGTCAAGAAACAGTTCTTGAGATTTTTTTTCCTGGAATTTACTCAGTATGTATAGACTGGATGGCGCAGAAATAACAAATCCTGATTTTGTAACCTTGATGAAACAGTTCATCTAAGCATTGCTGCTTCAGCACCTTGTTTTTGTTTTGCATGGCTTTTCACACTAAATGACAATCCATTTGTCAGCCTGTCTGCCTTCCGAGACTGAAAGCTTCTTGAAGACAGGGAGTGTAGCTCTTAGCTCATGATTTTCAGCTCCTTGCACAGTGACAGCATGGTAGGTTCTCTGTGGATGGTGGCTCAGTGAAAGAAGCAGTGAATGACTTTGTTCCATCTAAGTATACTTATGTAGCCTTAGTCCAAATATTGAAAATATAGGGCCAGCCACAGTGGCTCACACCTTTAATCCCAGCACTTTGGGAAGCCACAGCAGGAGAATCAATCGTTTGAGCCAAGGAGTTTGAGAGCAGCCTGGACAACATGGTGAAATGTGGGCTTTACAAAAAAAAAAAAAAAAAAAAAAATTAGCTGGGTATGGTGGCCTGTGCCTGTAGTCCCAGCTACTCAGGAGCCTGAGGTGGGAGGATCATTTGAGCTGGGGAGGTTGAGACTGCAGTGAGTCATCATGATCACACCACTGCACTCCAGCCTGGGCCACACAGCAAGACCCTGTCTCAATGGGGGTGGGGGTGGGGGAACAGGAAAGAAAAGAAAATGTAAACCCTGTAACAGGATGAAACTTTATTTTAAGCCACTTTTTATTTGTTAAAGTTATTACATCTAGATTACATGAAGAAAAATAGGGTTAAATAATTCTTTATAATTGGGCATGTGTCCATGAGCTGGAGCCAGAGTTAACTTTATAAAATGATTCATTGAAAATCTGAAAGAGAATGGATTTAAATTTCCATTTGCTTTCAAGAAAAAAGGGTTAATGTTATGCTCCTTGTGGCCTGTTTTTGTGGAACACATATACTGAAAAGCCATTCTCCTGATTTTTGTACTGGAACAGAACTGGCTCTGGAACATGGTCACATCTCTTAAATCTGTAAGTTCTGTCTTCCTCATAAATGTTTACAGTGGTGTGTTTTTAGAGTTTTTTATTTTTATTTTCTAAGTTTTTTTCCAGTCTGAGGTTCCTGAGTATCTCTGGAGAGTGAGTTTCTTCACCTTAAGGGAGACTCTTCCGTATCACTCATGTGTTAAACTTGGACCATGAAACCAATGATCGCAACCAACACTTGCTGAGTACTTACTCTACAGTAGACACTGTTGTAAGCACTTCAGTGGAATGACTCACTTTGTCTTAATAAGCCAATAAGATTTGTATTTTTTTATCCCATTTTACAGGTGAGGGAACAGAGGCGCAGAAAAGTTAAGAAACATGGCCTGCCCGTCATGGTGGCCTCTGTCTGTATTTCCAGTGCTTTGAGAGGTGAAGGCAGGAAGATTGCTTGAGGCCAGGAGTTTGATACCAGCCTGGCAACATAGCAAGACCCTGTCTCTACAAAAAAAAAAAAAAAAAATTAAAAATTAACCAGGCTATAGTCCTAGCTACTCTGGAGACTGAGGTGGGAGGATTGCTTGAGCCCAGGAGTTTGAGGCTCCGGTGAACTCTGTTGGTGCCAGTGCACTCCAGCCTAGGTGATAGAGCAAGACACCATCTTTAAAACAACAACAACAAAGTAACAACAAAAAAAGAAACATGCCCCGAGTCAGTGGCCTAGCTGGGGATTGAACTCATAGTCTGATACTAGATCCTCCAGGCTGAATCACTGTGCACACTGGTCTACTCAGGCAGCAGTGCAAAACTTGGAGGAAAAGATACCAGCAAGGAAAGGATAGGCAATACTGGAACAGACAGAGAGCTCAGCTGAACAGGCTTCCCAGGGCCCACACCAACAGTTTATTTCTTTCAGACCAAAGTAGTATAAGGTTAACCTGAATGCGTAAGTGTAGGTTGCTTCTTCCTCAGAACGTATAGAATGGATGATAGGTTGATTTTGGTCAAATCATTACTCTGGTGTCCTGTAACAATTTACTTGTAGTTTGCAAGAGGTAACACTAGCATTTCATTTTTTAAAATCCTTAATGAAAGTGAACCATATGCTATGAACACAAGATAAATGCATGCTACTGAGTCTTAGAAATGGCATGTTCCAACTACTTCTGTCTCTCTTTCTCTCTCTCTCTCTGTCTCTGACTCTCTCTCTCTCTCTCTGACTCTTTCTGTCTCTCTGACTCTTTCTTTCTCTTTCTCACTCTCTCACTCTGACTCTCTCTTTCTCACTCTCTGACTCTCTCTGACTTTCTCTCTCTGACTCTCTCTCTGACTCTCTCTGACTCTCTCTCTCTCTGACTCTCTCTGACTCTCTCTCTCTCTCCCTCTCTCTCTCTCTGACTCTGTCTCTCTGACTCTTTCTTTCTCTTTCTCACTCTCTCACTCTGACTCTCTCTTTCTCACTCTCTGACTCTCTCTGACTCTCTCTCTGACTCTCTCTGACTCTCTCTCTCTCTGACTCTCTCTGACTCTCTCTCTCTGACTCTCTCTCTGACTCTCTCTCTGACTCTCTCTCTCTGACTCTCTCTTTCTCTGACTGTCTCTCTCTCTGACTCTCTCTCTCTCTCTCTGACTCTCTCTCTGACTCTCTCTCTCTCTCACTCTCTCTCTCTCTCTTCCTTTCTTAAAAAAGAAAAGAAAAAAAAAAGAAATGGCATGTTCCCATTTCCTGTGTTATGACCAATTAAAAAACCTGGGATTCATTCAATTTATCAGGATGTGTATTTATAGCTGCTTACATACTCCAGTTAAAATAAAAACAAAAGTTAAAATTGCAGCTGAGCATAGTACTACCATAGCCACTGCTCTTTTTTTTAATCATAGTAGCTAAAACCTTTGGTTCTGTTTTAAAATTGATATTTGACCAAGGACTGATGAAGGAAAGGAAGAGGAAATCCTTCGATAAGTATGTGTCACACCTTGGGAGAGGTATAAAAAGAAAATGTTTCACTCAACTTTAAAAAATCCTTTATCCTTTTTGCTTGGAGATGCCTTTTGTTCAGTCAGTTCTTTTTTGCTAACTTCTTTGAAAATCTCTTGTAACTGTAGTACTTCCTAAGGGTACTTTCCCAACGCTAAGACACTTTATATTCAGTTGATCTAGTTTCTTAGGCATTCAGAGGTTTAATAGGTCCCTTAAGGCTCTGTGTAGCTTCAAATCCGATGTCTCAAATAAGCACAGACTTCTGTAGCCAGACACTGATCTGCTTCTTTCAGAGCATCCAATAGGATATTCATTGTTTTGGAGCTTAAAGATTTCTTTACAAATATGTAAATCAGCCTAATAAACCCTGATAGTCTGGGGCTGAGCTGGAAACTGATTCATGCATTTTAAAAGGTGGACATCTTTCACAAGTAATAGAAAATTAAATCTGCTCTCTACTATGGGAGTGAAATTTTATTCTAGTAATCCTAATGGCAAAACCATAGAATTTCATTATATGTTTAGGTATTACTGAAGAAAAAGTCAAGAGAAGAGTTATATATTTCTATTTCTTAATCCCATTCCCTATTCTACTCAAATTTTCCTATTCACTAGACTTGAATTCTCAAGATTTTAAGGAGAGGATTCAAGGAAGGTAATATTCTTATACCTAATAGAGAAAATTGACTGCAGGATAATCAGACCAGATTACCAGTGGATTGAAGATATCATCATATCTCATTCAACTTTGGATCCTGTGTAGTTAGCAAGGGTCTGGGTAGACATTCAGTAGATATTTAGCAAATTCAGATTATTTTGGCTATTATTTTATGCAAAGTTTTTCATTTATAATGTTAGCCTTTTGAATTATAAGAATAGTATCACTAAGAATAATCTTACATAAGTTTACATAACTAAGAACTAGATAATCTCTTAAAATGAATATTTAGCCACATAAAGTATACATGCAAAACTTAAAGCATAAGAAATTTACATTTTGGCTTAGGAGATTCACATTATTATTGAATTATGCTATGTCCATCTGCTCAAGTACTGGATATATTTAGGCTCTTGTGAGACAAATTGAAAGATTCAATGGATTATTCATCTGCTTCATGGTTTAATACATAGAAACATAGAAAGAGAGAGTCATCTTCTCTCTTTGTTTCATGATAAGGAAATTATGAAATTTGTACTTGGGTTAAGAATGACTTTGTGATTTTCTTGTATGCTCTAAAAGAGAGAAAATGGAATTAAATATAGTAGAGTAAGTGCTTGCATTGATACTAAATTTAAGAATGGCTTTTCTTTTTCTTAACCTAATATCTCAAACAGTACATCAGTATATATCTGTATGTCACAGGGGTTAGCTGAAAACTATTAAGACTTGGGGTTAAAAAATAGAAAAATGATTTAAAGGGTAAGAATTATCAACTCTCTCTGTGTGTGTGTGTGTGTGTGTGTGTGTGTGTGTGTGTGTGTAAATGGTTCATTTCTCCACATACAGTCTACCTATTATGTTGTCTTAGGGGCTGCTCACAAATAGGTTTCTTACGTGAGGCATGACCACACGATTTGCATTGGCCAGTGAAATGTGAATATTGTAGTGGGGGCCACTGCTGGGCAGACACTTCAAGAGTCAGTGTGCAATTTGCACATTTCATTTTTTTTGTCTTGGTGAATATGAATGTGTAGTAGAGGTGGATTTGCTTTCAGCCAGCATTTCTTGATGGTGGTGTTTTAAATGAACACCTGAAGGTCTTTGCTGGACGTATGCAGGGAGAATCAGAGATTTTTGTGCATTAAGCTTCTGAGATTTTGGGGCTTTTTTGTTATAGCAGCATAACCTAACCTAATGTAGCATACCTTGACAAAACCAAAAATATCCATACAAATTATTTTTGTTCTGTTCCCCGGGAGGAAAATGCAAGTTGGTCTGGTATAAGCATTTATAAGAGAATCTGAAGGAATAAAAACAAATAAAAGGCTTTTTGAATTTGAGCTACTTTGAAATTTGTAGACTTTTATTTTAGGCTTCTTTTATAAAGTTGTCAGAAGAACAGACAACATATAAAAGGAAGTTTTCTTTGATTAAATTGAGTATTTGGCATGCTTGATAGTCGGTGGTTGTAATTTAAGTTAGAAAACAGCTAACTACTATATTTAGTATTCATGATTATTTGTTGACATCCTTTAAAGTTTGTGTAATATTTACATTTTAGAAAGATACACTGAGCCCTAAATATTTGTGTGAACAGAAGTACTTTAAAGTGCAAAGAACTGTAAAAGACTTATTCAAAGAGTTTTATTAAATTCTTCAAGTCCTTAAGGTACACTGATTTTTGTTTTGGGAGCTTTAGACACATTATGATGTGTTGGATTGTCTCTTGGGTTATGGAAAAGGCAAAAGAAACTGACTGGCTCTGGGGCCTTTAGCAACTAAAGAGAAAAGTGGCAATTCAATGCAAGAAAAGACAGGTTTTTATAGAATGTGTCATTACTGAGGTGAGTATTGAGAAAACTAGTATATCCACTTTTCTCTCTTATTTTTGCTTTAATTCTTGGGCAACTGTAGGGAAAGAGTTTAGAACTGATGTTCGATCCAGGTTGGGCTCTGATCTGTTTCTCATTTTATGATCCTTTAGGAGGCTGTGTCAAATACAGGACCGCAGGGATTAAGGACCACTTCAGGTTCTGGGTAAATTTCCAGTAACCCCTTCTTGATCTAGAACCATAATCTGCTGCCATGGCTGAATTGATTTTGTGGTGATCAATTGTTAAGGCCATTTTTTTGTGTCATTTCAAGTGATGCAATCTGCTGGGTTATGGTTAATGACTTAAATATTGAATGAGCCTGAGTCTGCCAAATGACTTTGCTCTGTTTATTGGGCTCATAGGAAGAACAGTAGAACTTCTTTTTTTCAGATGGAAAGAAAAAGAAAATTTCTGTGTAGAATGTCAGTTAATACAAACTTTTCACTAGGTTTCTGTGGGGATTGTTTCACTGAACACTACACACAATAATTAATTGAACAGATATTATGCTAGATACTGTAAGAGTAGAAAGATGAGTGAAACTAGCCTCCATCTCAAGGAATTTAAAGTCTACTTGAGGAAACGATAATTTAGTTATATACCTCATCTTGATATTTCAGATGACTCAGCTCCATTGATATATATGATAGCCTTCAAAGGAATTGAAACTGGCAATAAGGAGATAAAACAAGTTCCTTGTTATTAAAAAGTTAAGATGTTTTCAATTTCCAAAAAGTTAAAAATTTACCTCTACCACAGGAAGCAAAGCAATTTGCACTGCTCCCCCATCCTAAGTCCCTGCAACTGAGCGTTTTTCAAATGGCCCACCCCCCTTCTCTGGTATAGTGATACTTATATCACTAAGAATATATTTCCCAAGTCAAATATATAGTCAGGCAGAAGAATTGTGAAACTGCTGTAGCTTGTGGTGAATAGTCTTGAAGATTTGGTTGGGAAGATGTGGAGAGGGGGTTGGGCAGTTGACATTTCAGATGTATATTTGATGTTTAGAGAAACAAGGAAGCAGAGTACTTTATTTTGGTAACTGTAGCCTTGGCTTTTCTTTTGGTAATGACCAACATTTCTAGATGAATGTGTCAGTGGAAAAGCTATAAAAATTTCAGCAAGCTCTATGCTCATCACACAGCAGCGCTTTTCCATACCCGAGAATCATTGACTCAGCAGATCCAACTCAGTAAACACACATAGTAAGAGAGTACAGATGTCCCTCATCCCTGCCCTGCGTGTTACTTATGAAAGAGCTTCCTTGGCCAATTTACTTACTCTCTTTTTAAAAAAGCATAATAAACCATTTGAAAGCATTTGAATTAGTAGTTTTAAATATTGTAGCAGATTCAAAGCACCAAATTAGATTAGGAAAAACTTTCTCAGTGTACTCACATGAGTCGAAAGTGATGGTTAACAGACACCTGGCCACCAGAGGACAGAGAAAACAAGAACTGGTCCGAGAACAAAAAGCTCAGCAACCTGAGACCATTTAGGGTAAGAGGATTGTTCTTCATAGTTTGAAAGCACCTGAGGGTGTTGCTATTTTACAGATCAACCATGTAGTGTGATCCTGTCACACACTGGGGAACAATCAACATCTTACCATTAGCATGAACTCCTGACTCCCTAAAAGATCTCTTCCTGTGCTCCTCCCCACCCCCAAGCTTCTTCCTGCCCATCATCATTTCTCACTCTGTTCCAGCCCTTGAACTCTCTCATGTGGCCCTGAAAGGCATCATGTGTCTCTTGCCTCTGGGTCTTTCTGATTTCTAATTTCTGAAGTCCTTGCTAATTTCTACATATACTTGAATTCTCACTAGCTCTGAGAAGTCTTCACGGAGTAAGGTGGTCTGGTCATGTGTTCCCGTAACACCCTGTATTCCTGTATCTGGCCCATGCTACATTGTATTGCAATTGTTTAACAGTCTTAAGCAGGGTTGCTGAGCAATGGCTCATGGACCAAATCTAGCTCCCACTTATTTCTGAAAATAAAGTTTTAGTGGAACATAACCAAGTTTGTTTCTATGACTTTATTTATGGTACAATGGCAGAGTTAACTACTTGAGACAGACACTGTATGTCACACAAAACCAAAGCCTATCTGAACTTTTCCAGAAAAAGCTTCTTGACTCCAAGTCTTAAGAATGAGCAGTGTGTCTACCATGTTCACCAACAAATCTAATATTTAGCACAGTGTGCATACGAGTAGATAATGCACATATTTTAAAGGAACTAACTAAAAATAGATACAGAGCAACTGACCAAGGAAAAGTTAGGATAATTTGTCAGCATCTATTATGTCCTAAGCAATGTCTAGCTACTCATGTAACCTTTACAGCAACCCTATGAAGAAGGAATTATTATACCCAATTTGTAGTTGAGAAGCTGAAAGGAAGGTGAATAAATGATTTCTTAGGTGTTACCAAGTTTAAATGGCTTACCTGGAGTTGACCTCAGATTTCCTTTGTAGTAAGGTATTCTGATGTTGAGAAACTATGTAATATGTCATAGCAGCAAAGAGCAGCCTCTGGCAGTAGAATGCAAGATTCAAATCCTGGCTCTACTGAGTACTACCTTTCTCACCTTATCCAGGAAGTCATTGAATTGCTCTTTGCCTAATTTTCCACAACCATGAGAAGTTGTTTACCCTCTCTGGCTTTTGTCTCCACATATGATAAATGATGATTTAGTGTCTTACTGGGATGCTGTGAAGTTTAAATGAGATCGCATGTATACAATGCTTTGAAGCACTTTGAACATATGAAACAATGAAGACATGCTCATCATTGTTATATAAGGCTGCCTCAAAATCCTTACTAACAACTTCAGAATTTTCAAGAAAGTGCATTCTATTTATAACTTATATCTTACCTAATTTCAAAGAGGATTCTCAGTGATATTTTGTCTAGTGTTCTGTATACTCTCTGAAGGTAAGGAAGTGATTGAAGATACAGCTACATTAAAACAACACAAAGTATTATATCTTATTTTCTGTGCTGGGCTAAAAAATAATTTTCCATCGTTATTGTTATGAACTTTGGCTGCTTTTTGGTGTTTTTCAAATATCATATATATGATGCCAAATGTGATGCCTACATTAGCATGTGATTTACCTCCTAAGGATTTTCTACTGGTTTATTTTCTGCTGATGTTATTACCTCTGCTATTGGCTCCAATGTTGCAGGAGCATTGGGAAACAGCCAACTGGTTTCCATTTCTATTGTCTGAAACCAGCATGCTTTCCTATTTTTTTTTTTTTTTGAGATGGAGTCTCCCTCTGTCGCCAGGCTGGAGTATAGTGGTGCAATCTTGGCTCACTGCAACCTCTGCCTCCCCAGTTCAAGCGATTCCCTTGCCTTAGCCTCCTGTGCAGCTGGGACCACAGGAGCACACCACCATGCCTGGCTAATTTTTTGTATTTTAGTGGAGATGCTAGTAAGACAGGGTTTCACTATGTTGGCCAGAATGGTCTCAATCTCCTGACCTCTTGATCCACCCACCTCAGCCTCCCAAAGTGCTGGGATTACAGGTGTGAACCACCATGCTCCACCCATCTTTTCCTTTTTATAAATGACAGTATCAACCCACTGCATAAAGGAACTTGAAAGTCTGGAGTCTACAGCTTTTGGTTTGTATCATTGTTGTTTTTGTTGTTTTCAGATGAAGCATCTGTATATTATCAGGAACCATAAGAAAGTTTCATGAACATTTTAAAAACATATAAATATGGCTACTCACTGGAAATACCATATGCCGTGCAGTTATAGAAATTGATTTTACAGTCTTGTTTTTAGTCCATCCCAACTTCTTGAAAGTTGAACTTAGCAGAGAGGTAGAACATTTTATCCATCAAATCATCGTTAGAAGAAGGATTAATTTTATTGGGTAGATGAGTAGAGTTTATTCCTAATGATACAGTTAAGATTGTTTTTTCTGGTTCCATATGGGAATATTAAGTTGTCCTGGATCCAGGGTTCTAGAATTTATCCAGCCTGGAGTTCCCAACCCAAAGTGTTAAAAAATAAATGAAACAGGTAGTGATAAGGTTGCAGAGAAAAAGGAATGCTTATATGCTGTTGGTGGGAGTGTATGTTAGTTCAACCATTGTGGAAAGCAGTGTAGTGATTCCTCAAAGACCTAAGAACTGAAACACCGTTCGACCCAGCAATCCCATTACTGGATATATAAATAAAGGAATATAAATCATTCTATCATAAAGACACAGGCACACATATGTTCATGGCAGCACTATTCATGATAGCAAAGACATGGAATCAACCTAAATGTCCATCAATGGTAGACTGGATAAAGAAAATCTAGTATGTATACACCATGGAATACCATAAAGCCATAAAAAGGAACAAGATCATGTCATTTGCAGGAACGTGGATGGAGCTGGAGGCCATTATCCTTAGCAAACTAACACAGAAACAGAAAATCAAGTATCACATGTTCTCACTTAAAAGTGGAAGCTAAATTATGAGAACACATGAACATATAGAAGGGAACAACAGACACTGGGGTCTACTGGGGGGTGGAGGGTGGGAGGAGGGAGAGGATCATAAAAACTAACTAATGGGTACTAGCCTTAATACCTACCTGGGTGATGAAATAATCTGTACAATAAACCCCCATCACACAAGTTTGCCTATATAACAAACCTTCACATGTGCCTCTGAACTTAAAATAAAGGTAAAAGAAATAAACAAAAATGGTAAGTTCTAGTCACAACCAGTTCTGTATTTTGGTTTTAAGAATATATTGCTACCTACAAAGAAAGGATATCAAACAAACTTTTTGATTATTTTTTATGTGTTTTATATATTTGAGGCAAATTAAGAGCATTTCATTTATTGTTCTCCTAATTAACCCTAGTTTTAACTCTCAGTAGGAGTTGAGGTACTTGACTTTCACCATTTGTGTTTATTACTTTGGCCTTATATTTGCTAGCAGGGGATTATCATTAATAAGCATTTTTCACAAAATGATTTCAAAGATAAAACTTTTGTAATTAAGTTGTTAATGTACATTCCATTGGAGAGTATGGAAAATAGTGTTGTTAGACTTTCATCTATTACCATTTTGCCTCATCATTTAGGAAAAGGGGAGAATCATGAACTATCTGAGTTTACAAAAGGAGGCAAAACTGGAGGCACAGACCTTTCATCTGGCAGTAATACTGGAAGTTCTGGTTACAAATGTTATTGGCTTCTTTTTAGTGGTAAAATGCACATGAAAAACTAATCTTTAACCCCCTTCCTGTGGAGTTGAAGTTTAAATCTTGCATTGATTGCTGGATGGTGGGACTCATTACAACTTGATTGATGACTGAACCTCCACTGTGAAGTGTTTAGGGCCAAATATTCAGGCAAGATGAGTTGTCACTATGTTACTGGAAATACATCTATTATCCTGTCAAGGTAAATCTAAACTCTTGAAATAGGTACTAATGTGGTTTCTTGACCTGAGTGGCTTGAAATGCTAGTTCAGTGTAGGACATTCTGTCACAAAAACAATCCTTTGAGAATATCACCTGACCAGTATTTCAACAAGCCTAAATGATGTTGGCAGCCAACTAATAAGGACATGGAGTCATGAACTGAAGCTCCACGGGCCTGCACAAATTTACACATACATTTTAACTTGCTTAAGTCTTTAGAATTGCAACTCAAGTTTGTCAGCAATCAAGTAGAAGGCTTATGCTTCTCTAGACAGGTTCTATTTCTGTTCACTGTGTGCCCAGGTTGGGAGCGGGGAGGGCAGTGAAGGGAAAGAAGTCCTGGGAAAACTTTGTTATCATTTCTGAAATGAGAAGTGTTCTATTTAGCTTAGAAACTTGATTATCCATACTAATAACTGATACTGGGCAGCTCCAGCCATTTTCAAAATCTATTAAGAGAGCATTTAATTCTCAGAACATCAGAATCAGTCATGAGTGGTCTGTTGTGATTGTACCAGGCTAAATTTGGGGAGGTGGCCTCAAGTTTGTCTTTTCTCCTTTTTTTTCAGGGTTGCATGATGAAATCAATAAGTAGAATTTTGCCACAGATACTACTGAATCATGGCTAGAATTTTTTCTGCCCTGCTAAATTTCAAAGGAGGACTGTGCGTTTTGCATTATTTTAGTTTCTGTCATTCTTATCAATATTTGTTCATTTAGCTTTATACAATTTCTGTATGAGAGATTAAGTGAATCATACTACCTTATTATGTAGGCAGACTCCAGTCATTTTTTTTGCATTAAAGATATACACTATTTTTTGTATAGTAAAATGGCTATTGCTGAAGCCAAAATATAGTGGCTTCAGCAATAGCCATTTTACTATGACTCACAATTTTATGAGTTGGGAATTCAGACAGGATATCGCTTGGCGGTTTTTCAACTAACCTTTCACTGGAGTCAGCTGGTTGAATTCAGCTGACAGCTGGCTGGTCTTTGTTCATGAGCCCGGCATCTTCATGAGAGCATCTGGAAGGCCGGGCTTATGTGGGATCCTCTCCCTTTCCATGTCATCTCCAAGTCTTTCTATATGATCTTTTCAGTAGGCTAGTTCTTCTCCATGTCAGAGAATTCATGGTCATGTTTGATCTGTCACAAATGAATTAGTCAACTTAGTTTCCTTTGAGGTTAAGCACTGAAAAAATAAAAAGTTAGTATGCCCACTGATAATGAAGCCGTATCTCCTACAAACCTAATATATACTTCATTCATTTATTGCTTATCATCTTGAGTTATAACTCTCAAATTTAACCTCTGGACATTTCTTACATAGCCTTCTAACTGGTTACCTTGTCTACTGCATCCTCTCCACTACTACCAAAATCATTATACTAAAGCACATGTGTGATTGTGTCACTTCTCATCAGTGGCTCCTGTTGGTTTATAAAGCAAAGTCCAAAAGCCTTAGCCTGGCACACAAGGCCTTCTGTTATTTGGTTCCCATCTTCGTTTTAACCATGACACCCACCATTCCCTTCCCAACTCTCCCCCAACCCCTTTGCTACCTGTCATGTTCCCTTGCACTCTGGTTATACCGTTTCCCAAATGCAACATGCCTTTGTGTGACCATATACTTAGCAGCTCTCTTCTTCTTGAATATTATCCCTTCTCCCCATATCTACCTACTAATGTGGCCTATTCATCCTTCAAAGTTCCATTCATACTCATCTGCCTTGCACCCCCGTAACACTCTGCTTATACCATCAATACAGGAGTAGATCACTCTTTTGCTAATACTCATTTCTTGGGTATCAGAGATACAGAGCAGAGTGGTCAAGAGCACAGACTCTGAGCCAGATTGTCCCAGAGTTAATCTTCGTTTCACAACTCACTAGCTGTACTGTGTTGATTTAGTGTCCTCATCTTTCCAAAACCTCAGAATATGACCGTATTTGGAAATAGGCCTATTGCAGATGTCATTAGATTAGATGAGGTCATTCTGGAGTAGAGTGGCCTCTTACTCCAAACTTGCTGGTATCCTTATAAGAAGAAAAGATGCAGAGATAATTATGCACAATGTAAAGAGACAGGGAGAATGCCGTATCACTTTGGAGGTAGAAATTGGCATGATGCATCCACCAGAATTATGGCAATACCAGAATATTGGAGAAAGATATGGTATTGATTTCCCGCCAAAGCTTTCAGAGAAAGCTTGGCCCTGCTGACACCCTGATTTTGGACTTCTCACCTCCAGAACTGTGAGATAATATGTGTTGCTGTTTTAAGCCACCTAGTTTGTGGTACATTGTTATGGCAGCCCTAGGAAATTAATAAATGAGCTGTATGACTTGGAACAAGTTATTCATCCTGTCTGTGTGTCAGAAAATGGTTATAACAATCAACCTGCTTCATAGAGTTTTATATATATGAAAATAGTTAAGATGTAGTAACTACTTAGAACCCAACCTTCACACAATGAATGCTCTATCTATAATCTATTACTAATGCTTATGTGTATGCATCATCCTCTAAGGTAGAGATCATGTCCTATTTGTTTTCTATACTTTTTTGAGAATCATTATGACATAGAAGAAAGAGTTAGTGCTCAGAAAAACAAGAACTCTGAGATCAAGTTCGGGATGTGGCATTTAAGAGCCACTGTGTGATTTTGAACAAGTTACTTAAATTTGATCCTCAGTTGCCTTACTGTAAAATGAACAAATAATGTCAAATTTGCAGAATTTCTTGTGGAAATTAAAAATAACATGTATCTGACACACAGTAGGTACTCAAATAATGAGAGATGTATACTCTTCCCCAGAATCACCCAATAAAGTGCCATGAACATATTAGTTGTTCAAAAAGATGTTTTTAATTGGATTGTAAGTTAATTGTTTTGTACCCATTTAAATTAACATTTTTGGCAGTTCATTCTGTGTTTTTCTGCAAAGTGTTTTTGTGGTTTTAAATTTTGTGTCCTTTCACTTAGATTCCAAAGGTCATCCCTATCTTGGATTAGAATGCTGAGTAGAAGCACATGATTTTTTAAAAAATGTATCTTTCATTATTTAATGAACCACCCATCAGTCATACCTTCTCCTGTGTTTTATGAAGGAGGAGAAAATGATTTTAACATTCTTGACAAGCTTTCCATGACTGCATCTTGATGCCAAGTTAGTTTTCTCTTGTTCTCATAACTTTATCGGCCGTCTTGCTTAGAATATTTTATTTTGTCCCTGTTGTGCTGTCACTTTTAGACAGCCAATCAACCCAAGCACAGTTCACCATGGCGTGTGCCACTCAAATATGCAATAAGAGTGTATTGCAGCACCAGGCTAGGAGATGAAGTTAATTAAGAGAAGTAGGCTGTAAAAAGTCACTTGGGGAAAATGTCAGGAAGAAATGCAGTGCCCCATCGCACCACTGCTGTGCTCATTACCAAGCCTGACACAGCACAGCTGGGACATGGCGTTAACAATGGCTCCACGCAGGCCTGCTTGCTCCTCGGCAGCTGGTTATGTCTGGGCTACACTGGGGGCTCCACACTAGGGGTTTGTAGTGTTGGCAGCTTTTGATTTTGTTCTTTGGGCCTATTTGTGTCATTACTACCAGTCTGAGATATGAAGATTTTTAACTATGGGGAAAACCACTGCATGGCTTTAAAGGATTTTTATAGGAGGAAAACGAGAATAGGATTTCATGAGAACCAAGTGGTCTTAATAAGACAGCTTTCCAAGTCATTAGCAAGGAAAGGAAAGTCTTTCAACAGTCATATGTTACAGATAAACAACGTGCTGTATTTAAGTATTTTTAGTGCTGTAAAAAGTGCTTCAACCTTTGAAGTTACAGACAAAATAATTTAGTCCCAGACAAATTTCATTGGAAAGAAATATTCCAAATGAATCTTTCTTCCAATTTCAACTTTGTCAAGATATGTGATTCAATAAAGTTTCTAATGGTGGTAGGTGAGCATAAATATAGACAAGATGGTAATTAAATAGAATTTATGTTTATAGGAATATAAAAATTATACTTTTAAGCTAACTTTTTGATAGAAGCTGCACAAATATCACATCCTTAATATCTTCAAAAGAAGAAATACTAACCCAGCAACTGAAAAATAAAGACAAAGGGGGGAAGAAAATGGACAAATTAATTGAAGAAAAGTAAATTGACAACAACCTACTTTTTCAGTTGTACAGTGGCAAAGATTGCAAAGATTTTGAAAAACAGGACTCAAAGCTGGTGAGTATACAGAATACATTTATCTCCCTAGAATAAGTTAAATTTGTATCATTTTCTAGAAAACAATTTAGCAGTATGTTTATATTCTTTGAACCAGCAGTTTTATTTCTAGGAATTCTTCCTAAGGAATGATAAGAAATTCACAGTATTAGGTGTAAACACTTCTCACAAAATTATTATAATAGGGAAAAACTAGAAACAATTTTAGAAGAATGACTGGATAGTAGTGGCAAATCCATGGAATTTTGTATACTTTGAGGAATACTTAATGATATATGCACATACGTGTAATCAAAGTAAAAGAAAATAAAGAATTATAGATGGAATATTATACTATTGTATAACACTATTTTTAAAAATAGAAAATGCATCAAAGTGTTAATTATTATCTCTGCATGGCAGGATAATGGTGATTTATGATTTTATTGTTATTAACATTTGTCATACTAATTAGTAATTATTTCACCATTAGAAACAAATGGGCCATTAGTTTTTCAGCCTGGACGCATTAGAGAGAGGGCCTCAGCTCCACATCCCCTGTGGTATGGGTCCCTTCAGAGACAGTTCATTGGTCATTTGGGCCAGCATGTGATTTGCATGAAGGTCTGAAAAGCCAAGGAAGAGAGATCATGAATAGTCCACCAGGACTAGTCCCCATGGAGAAAGAAACCCAAACAAATAGATGTTCACCACTTAACTGCTGTGACCTATAAGCACCAAAAGATGAAGTGTTCCTTGCTGAGGGACTGTAAAGCTGTATCTGAGATGAGAATCAGATTCCAGATTCCAAGACATCATTGCTGGGGAACAAGTGCCTACCTATGGACTAGTGGCTAGAGAGAAGCTGAGATTCAGCATCTGGAAGAGCAGACCTGAGGAATGAAATCAGAATCTTATGGCCAAGAGTACAGATTTGGCTAGAGGAGAGACCAGGGCAAAATGAGTTATAGCGCGGTGGACCGTGTTGTGTGTTGATGTAGAGAGGAAAGGTGAAGAACTGAGTACCTGCCTTAAAAACGTGCTGATGTCTCCTGGGTTCCCTTTTGAGTTACTTCCAACACAGTATTTGGGCAGCATGGGCAGTGGTAATGCTAAAGAGAATGACACATATCAAAGGCAAACAGAGGGACAGCAGTACTGATGTGGGGAGAGGGATGGAGTTTGGGGAACAGGGACAGGACCAGTGGAGAGGCACACGAGAAGCCGAAGGAAGGAAGGTGGGTTTCCTAAAGTAGAAAGTACCATCCTTCTTCAAGACACTCCAAGGTCCCCTTGTTTCAAATGCAGTAATTTGGGGGAGAGAGATGGAGGGATGGAAATTTAGCAATGTATTTATTGGAGACTGAGCTAGAGAATGTAATTGTGTTACTGTTACAGTGACTCATTCTTTACTATTGCATTTCCAGGCTGGCATGTCCTGGCAAATGCAAATATATTGAAATGTATGAGGAATAATGAGGATAAAACATGTAAGTGTCTCTGTGCCTAACAGTAATACAATAAGCAGGAAATATCATTTTTTGATTTATATTTTATGATCTATTTAGACAGTGTTTTTCAATCCTCAAGTGCAGCTATAGACAATTCCCCTTCTCTAGTCCCTAAGGTTTTATCATTTCCATATTGAATAATTGGTTTTAGAAAAAAAATTGTTTGTTATAAAAGAGAGATC
Organism: Saimiri boliviensis; assembly: GCF_048565385.1. NCBI lineage: Eukaryota > Metazoa > Chordata > Mammalia > Primates > Cebidae > Saimiri > Saimiri boliviensis. The sequence goes on from NC_133463.1 coordinate 24,657,700, forward strand.
CATATGCACTTGATTTAGGACAAAAGCAAGTTTGAATAACAATATAAACACTAAAAATAAAAGTTAATTTATCTTTCTAACACATTTTAAACAGCACATATTTACTTACAAAATTGGAATTATAATTATGAAATAAAAGTGACTGATTTAACTGGATTAGTAAATAAAAATGCAAAAATTCATTCACTCATATTATTAAACATTTATTGAGCATCTGCTATGCATCAGGCACTGGTCAAAGAGCCAGTGTTTAAGTAGGAACCGAGAAGATAAGATCCTGCCTAATAGAACTTATATTCTCATGGGGCAAGAGGTGGTGATCTGAAATTTTTTCAGATATTGATGAGCTCTTTGGGGATTTCAAAGTAGAGTGATGTAATAGAGACTTCTGGGTAGCTCCTCCAGATCTTGAGGTTGAAAAAAGTCCCATGGAGAAGGAGCCTGCCTTGTGTACATCTGTGGCAGATGTGGCAGATGGGCATGGGCATTCCTGGTGGAAGTGGATTGGCTGGGATAGGGAGGTGAGGGTGGACAGGGAGGCAGATGGAGGCTGGGGAACTGGCCAGGGAGAGGAGGCGGGACTTGTTCTGACTGCTGTAGGCAGGCAATGGAGGAGTTAAAACAGAGTTATGATGCTATCTGATTTCTATTTTTTTAAAAATTACTATAGCTTTTATGTGCAAAGTAGAGTCTAGGGTTGTAAGAGGGGAAGCAGGGAACATGTTGGGAGGCTACTGATATAGGTGCGTGAGAGGTGCTGATGCCTTGGGTGAGGGCTGTGGAACTGGAGACTAGGAAGTAGAAGTCATAAGTTAAAGATGCCTGTGGATGTGCTCCTGGAAGCTAGTGACTAGACACAAAGGAAGAGAGCTAGCCTTGGGGTACCACCAACAGTGAGGTGTCCGGCAGAGGGAGAGGGCCGTCAAAGGAAACTGATAAAGAATAGAAATTACAGTGGTGTCTCTCCAGATAAGAGATAAGAGTATCTCAGACAGGAATGGATGAGACATCAATGCAGCCACATGTAGGCCACCACTGGGCAGACGAATTAACTTAAAATTAGTAGTTAATAGTACTCGGCTTCACAACTTGGCCCAACTTGTGAAATTTGGGTTACACCAGTTATCATATTGATGTCAACCATCTAAAGATCATAAGAGGATGGTTACGAGGAAGAGTTAAGGTATTCAAACAAGTGATTTCACCTGATAACTTAATAATTTAGTGCAGTTATGTATAACAAGTAATTTTCTATGACGGAGGTATAATTTTAGTTACGAGTGATGTAGTGGAGAGTAGGATCGTTTCATAGAGGATTAGAATGAAAAGAAATATGGGAGGTTTTGGTCTAATACCCCTTTCATTTTAAAGATGAGGAAACTGAGACCCAGAGCATTGAAGAGAATTTGTTAGACATCATAGAGCAGTTAATTAAATATTCAAAGCTAGAACTTTGGTCCATGTTTCTTAGGTCAAGTATATCCTTAATACACTCTCACACACATACACTCTCACAAGTGCATGTATTTGCTTTCAAAAGTGATTTAAGAGTAATGCTGAAAAATAAACTTTCTTGGAACATTTAAAGGTTTATTTGATTGATAAAATTTCAGTCAACACGTCCTTTTCAAGAAGTTCCTTTATGAAATGAGTTACATTTAACCATATAAGAAGAAAAAACTTATATTTTTTCTGGATCAAAAAATTAGCATAATAGATAACTGCATCAGAGTTTATCATTTTCATTAGAGACAAGAGATTTTTCCACAATAAATATTATTAGTATTTTCTATTGCCCTTTTATTTGTGCTTGAACATAAACTACAGTAGAAATAGATAATATCAGATTTGGAATTTACTGCAGAATCTGGTATCAGGCAAAAACACTAAGGAAGAAATATTTAATATTGAATATAACAATGTCAATTATGATCAACTTAGTATAATTTTATCGGTTATTCTTAGAATTTTTGTAAAATATTTTAGACCATGGAGCACTAAGTTTCTGTGCACACTTATGTAAATCATTTGTTATTAAAGTCCCCAGTTGAATAAAGCATTATCATCTAGACATTTTCAGTGCTGCCACACTGCGCAGACCCAGGGCATCATCCCATTGAAGTCTAGGTCCAGGGCTGCTGTTCACATGGAATATTTTCATGGCTCTCCCTGGAGTTGTACAAGTTGTGGGTCTGGCTGTCTTCTTTCTTCTTATATAAAAGATCTTGAAAACCTCAAATAACTTTTTGTTGTCCCTACTAAAGTGCAATCACTTAATAATATTTCAAAAGAATTTGGTGACTTTTCTGACCACAGGGTTAAGATAACAGGAAAACAAAATCTTCAAATCAATGAATAGAAAAGGATTAGAGCAGGGAGTTGTTGGAGGGAAGAGGAAAGATAATGACTCTTAAAGCTCTCCAAATCACATCTCTTGAAAAGTAGATGTTGTACTGAAATATAATCCCCTCAGCATCAAGGGTTTAACATTCATGTGTTCCTGCTTAAATCAGTGAGATTTCTTCCTCTAACTGATGTGCATAAAAAGGGAACACTAAACTAAGTTAAGAAAAAAGTTTTAAAAAGAATCTAGACTTTAAGCAATTGAATTATGATAATATAAAGATTTACTTCATACTTTTTCTTATTCATGTTTACCAAATAGTATTTCATTTGCCTCTTCCTCAACTTTCCAAGACAAACTATGCCTAACAAAAGGATAAGAATATGATCTCATATGTGTACAATAAAAATAACACTCATAATAATATCAACCAAAAAATAGATAGCACTTTCTATATCCAAAGCACTGTCCTAAATACTTTAAAATTATAGTAATATATTATTCCTCACAACTGAATCTATGATGTAAGGTTTATTGTTAGTCTCATTTTAAAATGTGGGTAAGGAATTAAGACACCATTAAATTCAAAACTGAATTACTCTAAAGAAAAACAAAGACGAATCAACTATTAAAATGAGTAAATTCAGAAGACAAGTGGTTTATATAACATATAGGGTTTTGGTAATTAAAAACATATAGGCCGGGCATGGTGGCTCACACCTGTAATCCTGGCACTTTGGGAGGCTGAGGCAGGCGGATTGCCTGAGCTCAGGAGTTCATGACCAACCTGGGGAATATGGGAAACCCCATCTCTACTAAAATACAAAAAATCAGTGGGGCGTGGCGGCATGCAGCTGTAGTGCCAGCTACTCAGAAGGCTGAGGCAGGAAAATTGCTTGAACCTGGGAGGCAGAGGTTGCAGTGAGCTGAGATCGTGCCACTGCACTCCAGCCTGAGTGACAGAGCAAGACCCAGTCTCAAAAAAAAAAAAAAAAACAAAACCAAAAACAATATATATAGAGATATATGTGTGTGTGTGTGTGTGTATACACATATACATATATATATGTGTGTATATATATACACATATATACACATATGTGTACACACACACACACACACACACACACACACATATATATATATATATATATATATATATATATATATATATATATAGGCAAGACAGGCAGTTTATCTCACTGATCTCACTGAAAGGGTAACAGAAAGACCTCAGGTCAAATCCAGTGAGATCAGATTTGTTAGAAAAATTATTTTTTCTCTAACCAGTAATGACCTTTAAGTCTGCCCTTGGGTTGAAGGAACACCTTCAAAACATTGCCTTTATCACTGACCTGATGAAAATAGTGGGCTCAGTCAATGAATCAAGACATGTATGTTGAGATTGCTTTAAATTTATGAATCCTGGATTGCAGGGAGAGTAGGGAACACTAAAGAAAAGGAAAAAAAAATCTATGTGTTATCCATTTTAAAACTGAGACCATATTTTAATCCTCAGAAGGTTATCAGTATTTTCTTATAGATTCCTGACAATTATGCATATGGATGATGTTAAAATATCATTTTTAAAGTTGATCGATATTACAAGATAGATGCCTGTGTTAATTTTGCCAACACCTTTTACAAAAAGTCTTTTGTAATAACAATTATCTAAACAAGTCTCTTAAATGTAGATGGGGTCGCCCTATTTTCAGATGCTCCTCTGGGAACAGAGTTGACTCACTGCTTTCAAGCTTACAACTCTTGGGTTTTTGTGACCCCAGCACACTGAAGTTCAGTATCTGAATCTTCCAACATCTCCATTGTTATTTTAGTTACCTATGATGTTTATATCTTGCAATATGGACTTTCGATGATCTATAGTTTCTCTGATGTAGAAGACTCCCTTGCCTTGGGGACTGCCCATGATCTGTTTGGGAACAGAAAGGCAGAGAGGATGTGTGTAGCAGCTAGCTTTGCTGTTTACTGCATGGCACACAATGCTCTTTATAATGGACTGTGAAAGGGATATCTTCTATTTCAAAGTACCTTTCAAGTGTATTGTTCTGCCAATTGCAGGTTTTTGCCTTGTATTGGTGATACATGAGAATAGAAAATATCAGGCATTAGCTCACTCCAATTTGGCTTAAAATCCTAGGTAGTCTACTTTCTGGCCATCCTTGAGAAACCCATTTTTTTTTTCTGGATTCTCACTTCCTTCATTTTCAAATGGGAACAATAGGATTTGTGTCAAGCACTAAATAACTATGAATCCATTAATTAATATTTTTGCCTGAAACATGTCAAAAATCACTAAATAAAAACTATTATTTAAAGTGGAAAAAATAATGCCAGCTCACTTACTATTGAGTTCAAGTGCAATAGCGCATATAAACCTTAAAAACTCCATACAAATTTCAGGTACTCTCAAACAGTACATCCTATGCAATCATTATAAGATTTTACTTAAAACTTATCATCAATAAATTCTGTGACTTTTCTTAGGTTCCAGTAAGCATTAACATCGTAAGCCTGACTATTACCCCATTCCAACTTAATTCATGAACAAATATAAATGATTTATTTTTCTAAAATCAAAGGATTGAATAATGCAGGGTTCTTGGTAAAGAGTGACATTTAACCTGTCTGCAAATGACCAAATTTGTGTTATACACGTACTCAACTTTGGTAAAGGTAAACATAAGCAACATAATCTTTGAAAACACAAGGAAATGAAATCAAACTTAATGGAAGAGATAGATACTGGTGAATTTCTAGAATCGGCTATCATTCGAGTTCTTAGTCATGCATACTGATGGCATTTTGCCCTGATTTCTTACTTCTTTAAGTTTTCCATCTCTTTTAAGCAAATTACATCATGGAAGATGTCATGGGAGTTAGAAACACTTGCCCCTGAAAATCTGGTTCTAATTCAGATCTTCATAATAAAGCTCAGCACAGTGAAGCAGACAGTGTCAGGAACTGAGACATCAGGGTCAAAGTCTAGAGCAAGATGAACAGAAACAGCTGCCTTGGGGTTTGTGGAGCTAAAATGGACATCTTAATGCTACTGGATGAAATAATTGATTTTTCCTGAGGCAAGTATGATTTTAGTCTTTAGAACTCCTGAGTTTTTTTCAAGTTTTAACTTGCTAAGAATTATTGTTTTAATATAAAGTGTAGCTTGAGAAAATCAGCTGCAATGTTCTTTTCAGTAGATATCAGATTTAGATTTTCTGTTTTAACATTTTTGGAAAATTAAATATTACAGTATTGCTATGCTCTCCTGTGGAAATAACATTTTTATCAAGTTAGCATTATTTTATTTACACAGGTACCATGTGCACACATGTACACACAATCTCACAAATTAATGTCGTGGAATAAAAGAAAACTAGATAACAATGGCTCAAGAACTACTCCATGGTTATATGTGGGCCGTCTGTTTCTGACCCACTGTATCATTATTGTGTTTTTCACACTATGGCCAGAGAGTGTGAATCTGAAGTTAGAAAGATAAGCTGAAAGTAAAAGTGAAAACAGTGGATTTCAAACAGGCAATAATTATCTTCCAGATGAATTCAATCATAGCAAGAAAAAAACCTACAAACAAGCAAAACCAACAAAACAGGCTAGCACATCTGGCCTCTGCAAGTCCTTAGGGAACCTGCTACTATGTCTATGATAACTGTGAATTTATATTCCTCAAAAGAGAATGTTTTAAATATCTTTCACACTGTTATCCAATATACATCGAGTCACTGACAGACTATGAAATTTGTTATGGGCACCTAGACAAAAATTTCTAATTAGTTCCTTGTTTCAGCAGTATTTGACCTGGAAGAAACAAAATATAAAAATAAAATCCCTCTTCCATCGAATCAGTGTTTTGCTATGTATTAAGATCTGACCATCTGTGAAGTGTGTTCAGTTGGTGATACATCATCCTTCAGTCTAAGCTGTACTACGAGAAATGGATTGCAATCCACATTGGCCTGTCCTAGCCACTCAGGGGTGTCTGATAACCATATTCACGCCTCCAGTGTAGTCTCATTATAAACCCTTGATGTGGTTAAACAGTGCACTTGTTAGTTGCTGTCGTTGGCACACTGAGCATTCAATTAGCAGAGTTCTTTTCTTCTGCTATAAATTCAGAATGGTCCACATTTAAAATTCATCACCAGAATGAAGTGACGTGGAAGAGTGAATTTCTTGAGCTCTTGCAGTTATTCAGATGGTATCTTACCCGTTCTCAATACTCAGAGATTATGGGTTTAAACTCCCACACTGCTGCTAAGATAATGACACCAACTCAAAGCATAAATGTGGACGATCTAAATTTAGTCAGGTAGCAGTGGATTCTCCTGTAGAAATGCTGCCTGTCTTCCTGCTAGGAAGGATGGGGAAACGTAGCTAGTCACACATTGATGTAAATTAGTTTTGCTCCTGAAAAAGAGCGTAATGTACAATCTGCAGTAAGCAGCTCTTGTGTCTGATAACATCACAACCTCTTCTCCCAGTGCTGTTTATTGGGTAAAAATCGTTTTATTAGATATTGATTAAATGCCAAGCAGCAAGGAAACACCTTTTAATTTTAAATGTATGTATTTTATAGATACAGAAAGAGATCTATGATGTCTTATATTAGCTTCTACCATTGAAGGATTTGTTGTCATCCCAGAGGGTCAATGCATGATGGTAGGTGTGGAATCAGAGAGGACTTGGGTTTAAGTCCTAGCTCTACCCTAATAACACTGAATGTAGAAAAGGTTCTCAAATTGGAAACTCAAGTTCCTGTGCTGTTAAAGGAATACTCCTCACCCAAGTATATGTTCTTAACAGTGAAACGGGGATTGGGCACAGTATAGATGCCAGTCTCTGGCTGTTGTAGTTAATGGACACAATTGCTCTTTTTGTCTATGCTGAAGAGTAGGTGTATATAAGGGCGCCTGCTCTTATAGGACTTTTCTAATGAGAATTGCTTCAGGATGCTTTAAAACTGTCATTTTTTGACTAGGTACTCAAAGTCTTTCTCTCCGTTCTGTTGGTTCTGTCCTTTCTGAAAACATTTTATTTCATTTCATAAATAACTTTCTATCCCTACTCCATCCTGACAGAAAAGTTCAGAGGAGATCTGGTTTCCTTGGAGACTCAGAGATATGATAACTTAAATTTAACCACGCAGTGGCCCATGTGAGCTGTGTGGCTAAATGCTGAAATACTTTTGAGGGATCAAAAATATCAAAGAAGCCGAGGCTATGTATTGTCCCTGGAAGGCAGGACCCTATAAGCAGGTGATAGAAATGGCTAAGGAAGCAGCATCAGTCCACACCACAAGAAGAGACCAAACCTCCCCACATAACACCCACTGCCTGAGCAGGTCCTTGGACTCCACATTTGCCATAGGTAGGAAAAGAAGGCCAGTCCAGAAAATAGTAGCATGGCGCTCCTTAGACCTGAAACTAGCCCCAAGTCCACCTTTTACTAATTACATACAGTGGATGCATCATTTGTTTTCTCTGAATCTCAGTTCCCTTATCTGCAAAATGAAAATCACAGACCTGTCTGTCTCTCACAGGGTAGTTATCAGAATGAAATAAGATGTTGTGTGTGAAAGCACTTGGTAACCTGTGGTTCTGCTGACTGCTGCATGGCTCTGAAATCACACACTGAGAGGCATACAAGGCCCAGGATGAAGCAAAGACTCGCTTTAATCCCCTGTAGTTTGGCTTCTCAGTTGTGCAAGATTTCCCTAGGGCATTGGTTTAAAATAGAGATTTCAAGGCTTCACCCCATAAATTTCTAGTTTATCTGGCCCATGGTGGAGACCAGAATCTGCATTTTAAACAAACATATGGGTAATTGGTTAAAGCTGGTTGATTCCCTTGGGCCACATTTTAAAAAATGCTGTTCTTCCTCATAAGAGGCCAGACTACTGGGAATGGGTGTGTTTTGGGAGATTACTAAGAAATAAATAACATGGAAAATTGTATATTACAGGCTGGAAACTTTGATTTACTCCTGTACTCTAAAATTTGGAAAGTTTATAAAAAGTTGAATAGGGCAAAAAAGTTTTTAAAAAGATTTTATAAACCTATAACTTGGCTCTTCTTTGCCCAAATGAGGCACAGTTTTTTTTAAGGTGAGTAAATGAAATGAATAGAAGAAGGAAGAAAGTCAGATAGGGTCAACTGATTTATTCTCAGTAGTCTTTAAGCTCACGGCTGAAGGTATTATAATTTGCTTTGGTAAGTTTTTTAAGTTAGTGAACAAAAGATAAGTTTAAGTTGAGCAGAAAATAATTTATTGTTTTTGAAATGCTGGATACCCTGTTCAGGAGTATCTCAATTTTTAACTATCCCCAATTAATGAAACCTAAGGCTACCTACCTATAGACAAGGAAAAAAAGATTTTCTGCAGTACATGAAGAGATTCAGGCATTTTAAGGTTCTCAATCATGTCACCCTTTCTCTCTTAGGTTTTATGTTAAAGGATTCCTTTTGAATTTGTGCATTTTGTTGAAATTAAGTGAAGGGCCTTTCCAAATTGTCAGCTTCTATTTCTTGCCCATTCAAGCTTCCACTTAGAATAGCTATAAAATTAGATCTGCAATGGAACTATAGCTGTAATTTTAAAATCAATATGGATTTTGATTGTGCAAGTGACATGCTTATGGGGAGTGGAAGCTCACAACAAAGCAATGCCAAATATAATAACCTCATGAGTGTTAAGGGTCAGTTTTACCAGGCTTTTTTTTTATTCCAATGTTTATGAAATTTTTAAATCACCGAAGTCAGGCACATCTCAGCCTGTGTAAAATTCTCCAGCTCTTAGGCTTTTTTCTTTTTTCATTCAGGTCTCAGTTCATATATTTAATGTAAGTCTAAGGGTTCATCAAACTACCCCATACAAAGGAAACCCTTTCAACTCTATCACATTTTTTTGGCTTCATTTTCAAAGCACTGCCTGAATTTTCCATCACTTTGTTTTATGTAGCACTGTCTGATATTTTCTTATCTGTGTATGTATTTGTTTACTGTCTTTCGGTTCCCATGAAATGCAAAGGTTATCAGAGCAAAGACTTTTGCCAATCTAGATTATTGCTCTTTCTAGGACCTGAAGCTATAACTGGAGCACAGGGAGAAAATTAATAAATATTTACCGCATATATTAAGAGGAGGAGTTAACATAATAGTCAGGGTTTTGCCAGGGCTCTGTGTTCTGTACTTTGCCAATTACTGAAATCTGATGGAGAAAGAATAGAGAGGCTTAAATGGATCTCACAGCTCTTATACATTCCTTAACTAAATGGCTTCCACATTCCTCTCTCTCTTGTAACACTGTGTGGCTTCACACCTTGAACCAGGTGTCTGCTCAGCTGTGATTTATGCAGGCAACTTCCAAGTGGCAGTGAAATAGTGACTAAATAATTAAGGGTCACAGATGCATCTATGAGGCCAGGGTCAGGGGAAAATGGTCTGTGCTCTTTCCTTTCCCTCTCTTCCCTCCGCTTTTCTTAGCTAGGAGGTATCCTTGTGTCACTTTCTGCCTGCAAGCTGTATAATAATTTTGATCTAATCCTCCCATCTTTCCAACATGAAGATTCCTGCCCAGTGTCTGAGTAGTATTTTGGAAGAAAACACTATTTTTTTTTTTTTATAAAATGATGGACAGCTCTTCACAAAAACATTAATAATTTTCTTTTAATAACAGGAATATGTGCGATTGTGGGTTTTTTTTAATTATTTTTTATTTTCTATTATTTTTTATAGCATTTTAGGTTTTGGGGTACATGTGAAGAACATGCAAGATTGTTGCATAGGTACACACATGGCAGTGTGGTTTGCTGTCTTCCGTCCCCTTGCCTGTATCTGTCATTTCTCCCCATGCTATCTCTTCCCACCTCCCCACCCCCCCGTCCCTCCCCCATTTCCCCCCAATGGACCCCAGTGTGTAGTGCTCCGCTCCCTGTGACCCTGTGTTCTCATTGTTCAACACCCGCCTATGAGTGAGAATATGCGGTGTTTGATTTTCTGCTCTTGTGTCAGTTTGCTGAGAATGATGGTTTCCAGGTTCATCCATGTCCCTACAAAGGACGTGAACTCATCGTTTTTGATGGCTGCGTAATATTCCATGTGTATATGTACCACATTTTCCCTATCCAGTCTATCATCGTTGGGCATTTGGGTTGGTTCCAGGTTTTTGCTATTGTAAACAGTGCTGCTATGAACATTCGTGTGCATGTGTCTTTACAGTGGAATGATTTATAATCCTTTGGATATATACCCAGTAATGGGATTGCTGGGTCAAAAGGGATTTCTATTTTTAGGTCCTTGAGGAATCACCACACTGTCTTCCACAATGGTTGAATTAATTTACATTCCCACCAACAGTGTAAAAGTGTTCCTATTTCTCCACATCCTCTCCAGCATCTGTTGTTTCCAGATTTTTTAATGATCGCCATTCTAACTGGTGTGAGATGGTATCTCAATGTAGTTTTGATTTGCATTTCTCTAATGACCAGTGATGATGAGCATTTCTTCATATCTTTGTTGGCCTCATGTATGTCTTCTTTTGTGAAGTATCTGTTCATATGCTTCGCCCATTTTTGAATGGGCTTGTTTGTTTTATTCTTGTAGGTCTGTTTTAGTTCATTGTAGATTCTGGATATCAGCCCCTTGTCAGATGGGTAGACTGCAAAAATTTTTTCCCATTCTGTTGGTTGCCGATTCACTCCACTGACTGTTTCTTTTGCCATGCAGAAGCTATAGAGTTTGATTAGGTCCCATTTGTCTATTTTGGCTTTTGTTGCCATTGTTTTTGGCGTTTTGGTCATGAAGTCCTTGCCTACACCTATGTCCTGAATGGTTTTGCCTAGATTTTCTTCTAGGGTTTTTATGGTGTTAGGTCTGATGTTTAAGTCTTTAATCCATCTGGAGTTAATTTTGGTGTAACGTGTCAGGAAGGGGCCCTGTTTCTGCTTTCTGCACATGGCTAGCCAGTTTTCCCAACACCATTTATTAAACAGGGAATCCTTTCCCCATTGCTTGTTTTTGTCAGGTTTGTCGAAGATCAGATGGTTGTGGGTATGTTGTATTTCCTCTGAGGCCTCTGTTCTGTTCCATTGGTCTATATCTCTGTTTTGGTACCAGTACCATGCTGTTTTGATTACTGTAGCCTTGTAGTATAGTTTGAAGTCTGGTAGTGTGATGCCTCTTGCTTTGTTCTTTTTGCTTAGAATTGACTTGGTTATGCGGGCTCTCTTTTGGTTCCATATGAAGTTTAAGGTGTTTTTTTCCAGTTCTGTGAAGAAGGTCATTGGTAGCTTGATGGGAATAGCATTGAATCTGTAAATTACTGTGGGTAGTATGGCCATTTTCACGATGTTGATTCTTCCTAACCATGAACATGGAATGTTTCTCCATCTGTTTGTGTCCTCTCTTATTTCGTTGAGCAATGGCTTGTAGTTCTCCTTGAAGAGGTCTTTTATGTTCCTTGTTAGTTGTATTCCTAGGTATTTTATTGTCTTTGTAGCAATTGCGAATGGCAGTTCGTTCTTGATTTAGCTCTCTTTAAGTCTGTTACTGGTGTATAGGAATGCATGTGATTTTTGCACGTTGATTTTGTATCCTGAGACTTTGCTGAAGTTGTTTATCAGTTTCAGGAGATTTTGGGCTGAGATGATGGGGTCTTCTAGATATACAATCATGTCATCTGCAAATAGAGACAATTTGATTTCCTCCTTTCCAATTTGAATACCCTTTATTTCTTTTTCTTGCCTGATTGCTCTGGCTAGAACTTCCAGTACTATATTGAATAGGAGTGGTGAGAGAGGGCATCCTTGTCTAGTGCCAGATTTCAAAGGGAATGCTTCCAGTTTTTGCCCATTCAGTATGATATTGGCTGTTGGTTTGTCGTAAATAGCTTTTATTGTTTTGAGATACGTTCCATCAATACCTAGTTTATTGAGGGTTTTTAGCATAAAGGGCTGTTGAATTTTGTCAAAGGCCTTCTCTGCATCAATTGAGATGATCATGTGGTTTTTGTCTTTGGTTCTGTTTATGTGGTGAATTACATTTATGGACTTGCGTATGTTGAACCAGCCTTGCATCCCCGGGATGAATCGTACTTGATCACGGTGGATGAGCTTTTTGATATGCTGTTGCAATCGGTTGGCCAGTGTTTTATTAAAGATTTTTGCATCTATGTTCATCATGGATATTGGCCTGAAATTTTCTTTTCTTGTTGAGTCTCTGCCGGGTTTTGGTATCAGTATGATGTTTGTCTCATAAAATGATTTGGGAAGGATTCTCTCTTTTTGGATTGTCTGGAATAGTTTCAGAAGGAATGGTATCAGCTCCTCTTTGTATGTCTGGTAGAATTCGGCTGTGAACCCATCTGGACCTGGGCTTGTTTTTGGTGTTAGGCTCTCAATTGCTGCCTCGACTTCAGACCGTGTTATTGGTCTATTCAGGGTTTCGGCTTCTTCCAGGTTTAGGCTTGGGAGGATGCAGGTGTCCAGGAATGTATCCATTTCTTCCAGGTTTACTAATTTATGTGCATAGAGTTGTTTGTAATAATCTCTGATGATGGTTTGCATTTCTGTGGAATCTGTGGTGATATCCCCTTTATCGTTTTTTATTGCATCAATTTGGTTATTCTTTCTTTTCTTTTTTATTAATCTGGCTAGTGGTCTGTCTATTTTGTTGATCTTTTCGAAAAACCAGCTCCTGGATTTATTGATTTTTTGAAGAGTTTTTTTTGTGTCTCTATTTCCTTCAGTTCTGCTCTGATCTTAGTTATTTCCTGTCTTCTGCAAGGTTTTGAGTTTTTTTGATCTTGCTCCTCTAGCTCTTTCAATTTTGATGATAGGGTGTCAATTTTAGATCTCTCTTTTCTTCTCATGTGGCACTCATTGCTATATATTTTCCTCTAGAGACTGCTTTAAATGTGTCCCAGAGATTCTGGTATGTTGTGTTTTCGTTGTCGTTGGTTTCGAAGAACATCTTTATTTCTGCCTTCATTTCATTATTTATCCAGTCAACATTCGAGAGCAAGTTATTCAGTTTCCATGAAGCTGTGCGGTTCTGAGTTAGTTTCTGCATTCTGAGTTCTAACTCGATTGCACTGTGGTCTGAGAGACTGTTTGTTATGATTTCTGTTCTTTTGCATTTGCTGAGGAGTGATTTATTGCCAATTATGTGGTCAGTTTTAGAGTAGGTGTGATGTGGTGCTGAGAAGAATGTATATTCTGTGGATTTGCGGTGGAGAGTTCTGTAAATGTCTATTAGGTTTGCTTGTTCCAGGTCTGAGTTCAGGTCCTGGATATCCTTGTTGATTTTCTGTCTGGTTGATCTGTCTAATATTGACAATGGGGTGTTAAAGTCTCCCACTATTATTGTGTGGGAGTCTAAGTCTCTTTGTAAGTCATTAAGAACTTGCCTTATATATCTGGGTGCTCCTGTATTGGGTGCGTATATATTTAGGATCGTTAGCTCTTCTTGTTGCAGTGATCCTTTTACCATTATGTAATGTCCTTCTTTGTCTCTTTTGATCTTTGTTGCTTTAAAGTCTATTTTATCAGAGATGAGAATTGCAACTCCTGCTTTTTTTTGCTCTCCATTTGCTTGATAGATCTTCCTCCATCCCTTTATTTTGAGCCTTTGTGTATCCTTGCATGTAAGATGGGTTTCCTGGATACAACACACTGATGGGTTTTGGCTTTTTATCCAGTTTGCCAGTCTGTGTCTTTTGATTGGGGCATACAGTCCATTTACATTTAGGGATAGTATTGTTATGTGTGAATTTGATACTGTCATTTTGATGCTACCTGGCTGTTTTGTTGGTTAGTTGATGCAGATTTTTGATTGTGTTGATGCTTATTACTGTATGATATGTTTTTGGAGTGGCTGGTACTGGTTGTTTCTTTATATGTGTAGAGCCTCTTTCAGGAGTTCTTGTAGAGCAGGTTTGGTGGTGATGAAATCTCTGAGTGCTTGCTTGTTCACAAAGGATTTTATTTTTCCTTCACTTATAAAGCTTAGTTTGGCTGGATAGGAGATTCTGGGTTGAAAGTTCTTTTCCTTAAGGATGTTGAATATTGGCCCCCAATCTCTTCTGGCTTGTAGGGTTTCTGCTGAGAGATCTGCTGTGAGTCTAATGGGCTTCCCTTTGTGGGTAACCCGACCTTTCTCTCTGGCTGCCCTTAGCATTTTCTCTTTCATTTCAACCCTGGTGAATCTGACGATTATGTGCCTTTGGGTTGCTCTTCTTGAGGAATATCTTTGTGGTGTTCTCTGTGTTTCCTGGATTTGAATATTGGTCTGCCTTGCTAGGTTGGGGAAGTTTTCCTGGATAATATCCTGAAGAGTATTTTCCAGCTTGGATTCATTCTCTTCATCACATTCAGGTACACCTATCAGACGTAGATTAGGTCTTTTCACATAGTCCCACATTTCTTGAAGATTTTGTTCATTCCTTTTTGTGCTTTTTTCTCTGTTCTTGCCTTCTCTTTTTATTTCATTGAGTTGATCTTCGACCTCTGATATCCTTTCTTCTGCTTGGTCAATTCGGCTGTTGAAGCTTGTGCATGCTTCACGAAGTTCTCGTGTTGTGTTTTTCAGCTCCATCAATTCACTTATATTCCTCTATGCTATCCATTCTCATTAGCATTTTGTCCAATCTTTTTTCAACGTTCCTACTTTCTTTGCGTTGGGTTAGAACATGTTCTTTTAGCTCACTGTAGTTTCTTACTACCCACCTTCTGAAGTCTGATTCTGTCATTTCATCACCCCCCTTCTCCATCCGGTCTGGTTCCTTTGCTGGTGAGGAGTTGTGATCTCTTTTAGGAGGAGATGTGTTCTGGTTTCGGGAGTTTTCATCCTTTTTGCGTTGGTTTCTTCCCATTTTCGTAGGTTTATCCACCTATTGTCTTTGTAGTTGCTGTCTTTCAGATTGGGTCTCTGAGTGAGCTTCTAGTTCGTGGATGCTGAAGTTACTTCTTTTTTTTTTTTTAAGCTTTCCTTCTAACAGTCTGGCCCCTCTGCTGTAGGACTGCTGAGGTCCTCTCCAGGCCCTGCTTGCCTGGGGATTACCTGCAGCAGCTGCAGAACAGTAAGGGTTGCTGCCAGGTTCCTCTTCCACTATCTTTGTCCCTGAAGGATGCTCGCTTACTGTCAGTCCGTTCTCTCCTTTATGAGGTGAGTCTTTGGATCTATGGGGGTCAGGGAGCTACTTGTGGAGACAGTCTATCTTTTACTGGGGCTTAAGTCCTGAGCTGTGAGCTCCGTTGTTCATTCAGAGCTGCTGGGCAGGTATGTTTAGGTCTGCTGCAGCTGAACTCATAAAGCACTTTTTGTTCCCAGGTGCTCTGACCCGGGAGTTGGGGCTTTATGAGTTTCCGTTGCGCTACTGCCTTTTTTTATTTTTCTTTCAGGTCTGACCCGCCCAGCTTGCAGCACACCTAGCCACTGCCTGCCCGCAGAGGCTTTGCTGAGCTGCTGTGGGCTCCTCCCAGCTGCCCTGCGCTCTTCCCTGCAGTCCTGTTTATATGGGTGTAGTTAGAACTGTCTTGTCAACGGTGGCCCCACCTCTGTTATGACGGACTCTCTCTGTTGTGGCAGGTTGCCTCGGCAACGGTGGGTTGCCTCGGGGACGCCTCAGTGATGGCGGCCCGCCTCCGTAGTGGTGGAGAGTCTCAGTAATGGTGGAAGCCCCACCCCCACCGAGTCGGACCATCCGGGTTCAGCTGTGCTTGGTTTGAAGGGCTCAACCCAGAGGGTTTCCAGTTACTGTTTTTGTTTTCGTTGTTGTTGGGGGTGGGGGGCTGGGACCAACCGAGCCTGATCACCTGGCTCCCTGACTCAGAGTCTTTTCTTTTAAGTTGAACGACCCCACGTTCCAGTAGCTTGTTGAAAAGGCACCGGGATCTCCCCCCCTGTGACTCACTGAGTCAGCTCAAACAGCGGAGCCGGCTCCTGGCAGATTTTTTGCCTAGGAATCTCCTGGCCTGGCTCACTATTTCAGATGAATGGGCAACTCTGCTGTCTCAGGGCTCCGATCGCCAGCTAAGAGGGCTCCCAGACCAGTGGCTTTTGTACAGAGAACCGCAGCAACAGGTAGTGGTCACAGCAGCCGCGCGGGCGGAATCAGCCCCGTGGGGGCCAAAACAGCCACACCGGCCTGGACTGCGGTGCTGGCAACCCCTCTGCCTCAGTATCTCCTGGTCTGTGGGCAATAAAAATTCGTTTGGAAATGCGGCGTCCACTCACCCTCTGCACTTTCACTGGGAGCTGAAGTCCTGAGCTGTTCCTAGGCGGCCATCTTCCCAGCATTCCAAGAAAACACTCTTATTTCCAATTCCAAAACAAAGGTAGTCAGTGATGTTTGTTGCACAGAGAAGAGGAAGGTAGGCAAGGACAGGATTTGGGGTGGAGACAAGAGAACATTGTTTTAGAAAGGCAGGGCTTTGGTGCCCAAATCAGATTGTACTGCCTCCTCCATCCTACTCCAGAGAGACTTCAAGAACTCTCATCTTTGAATGGCAGGATCAACTTCCATGCCCTGAAGGTCCTCACCTATTCAACATGGAGCAGAAACCAGTGCATTTTGTCAGTATAGGCTAGCATCACAGAAATGCAAAAAATTGACAGTAGACTACATCTCTCTTGATTAGTGGACATTTTTACAATAGACCCTTAATTATACAGTCACTATTTCACTGCTACTTGGAACTGACCCTGTTTGTCTTAGTCATTCAGGTCGCATGCCTTCCCCTCACTTGTAAACTCTCCATCTAGTGGTTTTCCCAGACACTAAATTCCCCCACCACCCTCCCCAAAGAAATAAACAACCAATTAAAAATAGAGCAAATTTTGGCAAGTGCTGTCTACAGCCTATTTTAGAAAACACACACCATAATATTATCTAAGCAGCGTCTGAAGCTCTTTAGCAAGGGATATAACTATGTGGTGGAATGACTTCAGGGCTCACAGCATGGAGCTTCGGCAGTGACATCTGGAGTCTTTCATTATGTGGTTGCTGGTGCTGCACAGCCTCCCACTCACCTTGGTACCTACACACACTGCTGTTTCTCCTGCATCTGTATGGTGGGGAAACTAAAAATACCCGCTGAGATGGCAATGTAGACTGACGTTAGCTCATAATCCTTGCAAGCTGCACATGGGTATTAAAAAAAAAAAATCACAAAGAACTAATGTACCAAGTGATTCAGGTTTCTGTGGGAACTAAAAACAGAGAAGTAGGTTCAAGATTAAAATCAAATAGTGCCCCCAAATTGTGTTTTGAGGTATTGTACCCTTAGAATCAGAGAAACTCTCCTTTTTCTTGCTCATTAATTCACACTATTAGTTTAAAAATCCAGTGTTGCTGTGTTGTCATCTATCCAACTAGTTGATAAAACCACAAGATTTTAATAAACATAAGTTTTTATTATTTCATATACTAAATTTTTATTATTTTATATAATATTTTGTATAAAATATTATTTTATATATTTTGTATATATAATTGTATATTTGGACACAAAAACTGCTATACATAACAAGAAACCATGACTTGATCAATTATGAATTATCATATCTTCTAAAAACACAGAAATTACATTATTAAGCAATTCTAAGAGGAAAAAATAAGTCTGTAAAGTTATATTTAATTCACTTTTTTTGTGGAAAATGATGTTTATGTTACTTTGGTCACAGTTCTATTGTGTCTACTTTCTTTGTAAGTTCAGCTTTGGTGTTACGTAATTCACTCTGCTTCCTCAATTTTCACTTGAGCAAGAGATGGAGTCAGCATTAAATCTAAATAGAACTCCATTTTTTTCTTCAAAGGTATGGTCTGTCGTTTTAACTCTGTCAGTTTTTCTGATACCGCTACTAGGGACTGATGAAACGGAGAAGCATCCATGCCTCTGGCTGAAAGTTGCTCCTCTGCAGCTTGGATTCCAAATCTGAACTCTTCTGACTTCACTTTTAGAAAATCTCTGCTCTGAAGATGACTATCAACTTTGGCCTTGTCCAAAGACAGTTGCAACTCTACTTTCTTGAGATCCTCTTATAGACATTTTTTCTAATACTAAAGTTGTGGGTAGATTTTTTCAAGATTTTCCCATTCAATCTTGATTTCTTCAGTTTGAGATTTCATTTGAAAAAGATCAAATGCCAGATTACTCACTAGCAGAGATAAACCTAGCTAGTGAGGTTATCTTTTGTTTCAAGGGCCATGCGCTGTCAACCAAAGCATACAGATATCTGGAACCAGTGCTGGAGAGATTGGCAGGGGAAAAATTCACACTCTCGTGAGAAGGTATTGAAGAGGCCTGGCTTCTGATTCATATTCACTTGTTTCAAGTCATGTATTACCAGGTAGACATCGCTGTCCTGGACCTTGTTGCATTCTAAAAGGTGATGTAAAATCTCTGGTTCACAGGGTCACCTCATACTATGGAATGGGATTATCTCCTTTTTTTTTTTCTTTAACCACACAGCAACCTGTACCTCTTTCTCCTCCTGGGGCTCCATAGCTGCCACTCCTGCCACTTCACATGGAACTCCTTATGGTAGAAGTTCTCTGCAAGCCCCTTACTAATTTTCATTTCAAGAATATTATTATCTTCAAATTTTATTTTATCTAAATCTCATCATGCACAAAAAAAGAGTTGTTCAATATTTTGCGGTATACAGACATGGTCAGTTAGCTTCAGGCAACAAAATAATCTTCAAAACTGCAACAGTAAAATAAGTTTCAGAACCATTTGGTTGATAATGACTTACTAAAGGACTTAATTATTCATTGGAGGTATTGATGCCTTAGAGCTGTGCTATCCAGTATGGTTACTACTGAACTCTTCAAATGTAGCTAGTCTGAATTAAATGTGCTGTTAAGTGAGAAATACACAGCAAATTTATTTTGAAGACTTAGAATAAAAAAGGAAATAATTCGTTTATAAATTCTTATACTGTGCTAAAATAATATTTTGAATATACTGTGAATAAAATGTATTATTAAAATTAATTTCACCTGTTTATATCTACTTTTAAAAATACCTCTTCCAAAAAGATTAAGTCTGTTTCTATTACATAGCACTGCTTTATCTGGTCACCCTACTGGGAAGCGGTTAAAATACAATGTTGCCAAGCAAGACAGAAATCTAACAAGCAGTTTACATGTTCTGCCAGAGAACTTGATCATTGTTTCTTCAGAATCTACTGCAAAGACACCTCCTGAAGAGGCCATTTTATAGCACATGCTGATTCAAACCTGAATCCCTCTTCTGCCAGATCAACCATATCACTTAGTGCTATCTAGAGTGAGTTAATGGATCTTAAATTACTGGAACTAAAGGATTCAAATGAACTAACATGTGCAGTAGAGGGAGATGTTTCAGTGCCCTCTGAAGTTTGTCTGTGATAAAGCCCACTGTCCCTTTCTAACTGAAACATTTCCCTTTAGCAGCATTGTTATCCAAGGTTGGAAGGTCTTCCAGTACTACATTTTATTTTATTTCATCTTTACGAGTTAAAGTTTCACTCTTGTTGCCCAGGCTGGAGTGCAATGGTGTGACCTCAGCTCACTGCAACCTCTGCCTCCTGAGTTCAAGTGATTCTCCTGCCTTAGACGCCCGAGTAAATGGGATTAAAGGCACCCACCACCACATCAGCTAATTTTTGTATTTTTAGTAGAGGTGAGGTTTCACCATGTTGGCCAGGCTGGTCTCCAACTCCTGACCTCAGGTGATCAACCCGCTTCAGCCTCCCAAAATGCTGGGATTACAGGCATGAGTCACCACACCCAGCCAATACTACATTTTAGATACATTAATTCATTGGATTACATTTTAGGCCCTTAGACACAAGTGAATATGGTCTCTGGACTTTTCCTGAGACTTTTTTCTTTTTCTGTGAAACCTAACCACCTGGTTCGTGAATATTCCAGAATAGGAAATATTAATATAAAAGTAATTCTGTTTATTTGAGTCTTCCTTTTGATACAAGAAAAGACCACAAACTTACAGGAATGCATTTTTAAAACAGTCCTGCTAAAATATGTACATTTCATCTCTTAACCTTTCTGACCTGTATATTTTTATTTGTTCCAAATGATTCAATCCCAACATATTAGTAATGATTTCCCATACATAGCAAAAAGCTTCTGCCATCTGGTGGTATATGTGGAGGATGTGGCAGTCAAGATCCCCAGCAGGATCAAATCCCCAGTCTAGATCTCAGCTTCCAGATCTGTTTTCTCCAAAAAATTGAAAGATGGAATGAAGTATAACAACTCGATACCATCATTGGTTCAACTAATTGTTCTTTCTCTTGCTTCCCGGAAAGTTAGTTTTGTCTTTTTATACCATAGTAATGACTTCACTTGACTTGAATATTTCCATGCACTTGTTTTTATTTATTACTGATTTATAATTTTTTTAATGTTTGTGGGTACATAGTAGGTGTATATAGTTATAGGGTATGTGACATGTTTGGATATAGGCATGCAGTGTGTGATAATCACATCATGGAGAATAGGATATCCATCCCCTTGAGCCTGCACTCATTTTCATTAGTGGTCATTTTGTTTTTACAGAAATAATCTGGCATTCACACCACAGTTTTAATAAAATTTATACTAAAATTTTCAATTAATTACACAAATAAAATAAGGATCTTATGAAATCTGTGGCATGATTTCATCATCTTTGAAACTGATTTTGAAAAGTTGTCTCCCAGTTTAGTGTTGGAAGCTGGTTTTCATACATCTAGTAAGTGTTCATGGTGTTCATATAACCTCAAGCATAGGCAACATTTCCCTCTCATGGTATTTTGCCTGCCTAGACCCTTAGACAAATTATTTATAGTTAACAGTTTGCCTTTTAAAATATAAGTTTGCAATATCTATAATCGATTTTTTAAAAATCATACTGTCAATTAGTGCATGTTTCATGAGTAACTATGACAGTACCAAGCCCTCTGGGAAATGTTGGGGATAAATTGATAAATAAGATATCAATCTAATCCTTACGGATTATATACTGAAAATAAACAGTGTTTGACTTTTCTTAGGGCTTTGTTTTGTTCTGCAAAATAGGAATCAAAATGTTTGCATAGTTTCAATGTTACAGACACTGTAAGTGGTATGAAAGTGATTTCAGAAGAAAAAAAGCCCTACACCTCTGTAATTAGTCTTCCAAATAATGTCTACACAGTCTTTCACTGTAATCCAAGAATATTGAGACTAGTTGGAGCATTTCTTGACCTTCCAATAATAGGTACCATTCAAACATGATATTAACATAATCTGCCATAATAAAGAACAGCTGAAATAATGTGATATGAATATCATGATCAACCTTGATGGAATAAACATCTTCCTACAGATGCACAGTGAGATGGGGATGAAAGTCCTTTTTCTGTGTCAAGCTTCCAAAATGGTTAATTTATTAATCTGAATACTTTAGGCAAATTTTAAAGAAGGAATAAAGAGGGATGTGAATAATCTAGATAATTAAACCCTACTGTGCTGCTGCTTTGAAAAGTCTACAGTTTATATCATAAGGATTATGTAAGAATCTCTTAAGAGAGCTTATTGTTTAATTGTTCTGGTCTATATAGCAGTGTTAAGTAAAACATAACGCATATTCACCAGAATTTGGTTTGAAGTGGGTCTGTCTTGGACCACTATCTACTAAAGGGCTCCATGCATCTTAGTTTCCTGTAAGAAAGTACCGTAGTAAAGGTCTGAGAGCCCCCAGACACCAGCGCTTCTGTTTGGGATCTGTCCCAGCTCTGACTAGAACTCGTCATGTGAGTTTATTCAAGACACCATCTACCTGAGCTTGAATTTCTCCATCTATAAAATAAGGGAGTGGGCCCCAAATTCTGATTTTACAAAAATTAGAATACGATAAGAAGGAGGAAACTGGAGGTTTACAAATATCACTTCTGTGTGTCTTTATTGACTGGGTGTTAATCATGCTGCCAT
Organism: Saimiri boliviensis; assembly: GCF_048565385.1. Taxonomy (NCBI): domain Eukaryota; kingdom Metazoa; phylum Chordata; class Mammalia; order Primates; family Cebidae; genus Saimiri; species Saimiri boliviensis. The sequence continues at coordinate 24,680,042 of NC_133463.1, forward strand.
TTCATTGCAGCATTTTTGTTGTAAAGATTTCTGTTCTGTTCCAGTCATCCAGAGTCAATCAATGTTGAGGTTAGCTTTCTCTGGCTGTATTGATTGGGTGAAAGTTATCCCCAGAGCTGAAGGAAGCAAATAAATTCCTTCTACCTACTTAAATAGTAGAGATGCCTGTCACAGTTTAGGGGCATTTCTCACAATTTGCCCTTCTGGAGTTGTTTTGATTCCAGGAGTACAGGGACTCAACTCTAGCTTTGAAGAGGAGGGCTGGAGATGAGCAGAGGGAGATACAAGGAAGGAAGCAGCTCCAAGGACATAGTGGGGAAGAAAATCAAGTGTCACTTGTTGAAACACAGTGGGTGGAGATGGAAGAGGCAGGAAAGCGAAGGCTGTGATCTACAGTTTCTGGTTGTTCTGATAGAGGACTTTGGAAACCAAGCCATCTGGACATATTTCAGAGACAATAAAGAATCGAAAAAGGTTTTACAAATAGAAGGAAGGTTGATAGGATATCAGGGGAAAATATGATTGATGACCTTGTGAACTAGTTTAGAGGAACCAGGCTCCCAGCACACAGGAGGCCTTGACCAGATTAAAAAGATAATTCATTTGTCACGTGTCAGAGCATGGAATCTGTATTTCAGGGTTAGATTGGAAATAAGAAGAAAATGGCTCTTGGAAACAGTATATTCGTATTATGAATAGGGCCTCTTCAACAATGTCTGACTGAATTTACAAACTCTTTTTTCTATTTCTTATGTTTTTATGAAAGAAGGTATTTGGATCCCTATTGGTTGGATACTAAATTGTTGGTTTAAATGTGTTTTTCTTAAATAAATACTAAATCTTATGGTTAATATTTTCCTTCCTGGCTATATTAAAAATGCTTCAACTGTATTAGCTTAATTTATTATCATGACAACCACTGCAGGTAGGTCCTTTACTCTCCTTATTTAATGCATGAGAAGATGGATTCATAAACAAGCCAGGTACCCCAAATCACAGTTGTGAAGCATCTGACCCACTGAGGGTGGCCCCAAAGACAGACTGTCATTGGCACAAATGTTCTTTCTGGCTTCTGCTTTCTTAGTTCCCTCATGATTACCCCTTTCTTTCATGGACCCCCAGATGCTCGAGAGCTTCCTGATCAGTGCATAAGCATATGTTCATTAGTTAAGAGTGCTTATGCCGGTAGGTAGCTTATCTACAAATCGTTACTAGAGACAGAATTAGAAGCCATACCTCCTCTTTTTTCTACTCACTCTGCTCTTCTGTTTAAATTAATCAAGTCTCTATAATCTTCATATTAGTTAAATACTTAAACATAAGCTATTTTACAAATACATGCTAAGTTCTTAAATATTTTCATTCTGCCTAATGCATGCTTGGCTTTCTGTAACAGTGTCTCAGTCAAAGCATATGGAATTGGATAGTTCGGGTAGCAAACTTCTCCAATTAACTATATGTTCAGAAAACTGGGAAAACATCCTCAGAGAAGAAGCACATATTAAGTGCCTTTTCCCTGACAGATTTTACCCTACCACAGGATGTCAACACTTTGTGCTTAGGGAAGCACATTTTCAACAACAAAAAAGAAAACATTATGATTCTGTGGTACACTGTTATGTCTCTCAAACCTTTTTTATAAGCCTGAGATGGCTTTTAACAAATGGTTTTTGCTCAGAGGTGTGGCTTTCTTTTTTATTAAAGAAGGAATGGAAAATCTGCTAATTATAATGGAATAATGGACTCAAAATGTAGATTAACCCTATGTGTGCACAGTAACGAGATACTGTGATTCTACATTCTTTGTTCGGTCAGCACATCATATTGTGCATTGCAATGGGCAGATTCATATGGCAGTCCCCATGACACCCACTTCCTAGTGTTCACATGTGGATGGGGCCTATGACTTGCTTATAAACAACAGAGTAGAGCAGAGGCAGTGGGATGTCCTTGGTTACGTCATATAACACCGCAGCATGTGTCTTGCTGGAGCCTCTCCTTGCTGGTTTTGAACACGCAAGCTGCCATGCTGGGCTGCCCATGTTGGGAACCCACCTAGCAAGGAGCTAAGGTGGCCTCTTAGGGCTGAGGGAAGCCTCCAGCCAACAGCTAATGAGAAATAGAAGCCCTCAAGATGACATCCATTAGGAACTGAATTCTGCCAATAAAAGCAGATCCTTTCCCCATCAAGCTAGGCACCAGCCAACAGACACTTTTCCAGTAGCCTGCTCAGACACTAGCAGGAGACCCGATCAAGCTGTGTCTAGACACTCCTGACCCACAGAAGCTGTGAGATGCTAGGCCTCTGTTGTTTTAAGTCACTGAGTTTGTGGTAATTTGTTATATAGAAACAGGAAACGAACGTAGGCACCCTTAGTATTCCAGATACATGTTGAAAAATTGGAAATGGAGCAGTGAACAAAACCAAGTCCCTGTTCTGAGGAGCTCGTATTTCAATAAATCTAAAAAATAGATATTGTAGAAGCTTTAATTCATCTCAACTATAATTTCAAAGTAAAAACCTCAGTGGTCCCAATATGGGAAAGAAAAATTTGCTTAAAATATTTATTTTTTATTTTTATTGTTTTCCGAGACAGTCTTATTCTGTCACCCAGGCCAGAGTGCAGTGGTGCAATCATAGCTCACAGCTCACTGCAGCCTTGACCTCCTGGGGTCAAGTGATCCTCCCACCTCGGCCTCCTAAGTAGATGAGACTACAGGCTTGTGTGACCATGCCTGGATAAGTTTTGTAGAGACAGGGTCTCACTTTGTTGACCAGTCTTGTCTTGAACTCTTGGGCTCAAGTGATCTTCCTGCCTCAGCCTCTTAAAGTGCTGGGATTGCAGGCATGAGCTACTGCACCCAGCAAAACGAGCATTTCTTTTCTGGTCCAAAGGAAGAAAAATAATGCTGAACATATCTCAGCACTGACTTACCAGGTGATATTATTCAAGGAAAGAATAGAGGACAGAGGTTGTCAGCTACAGAACACGAGTTCTCCATGGGCCCTAGCTTTAGAATCAGAACTCTGCAGTCCCATGATAATGCAGTTATATGATACATGTCACTATTAACAACAACAAAAAAGATACCAAAAAGCTTAAATACGTAACTGCCAAAAGTCACCAAAATAAGAAAAGCAATTTCAAAATCAGCCTAGTGATTCGATTTCTATAGAAAAACTGTTGTCTAAAAGAAAACCTAGAATTCATTCTGCATTTTCAGAAGATTAAAGTCACATTTATTAAAAGCATGTATGTTAGTGCTGGCGTTCAGGCAAGAGAGCTAAGAAGGGCTTGAATTTCCACACAAGCTACCTGGCTTTATAAGCAGCCCCAGAATGCCCAGGCACACAGGCCACAGTACACCCTAGGCCCAATGTCCAGCAAGTTTGAGCTGACAGTGGGGGGACCAGGAGCCTGTACTGTATTCGAGAAACAGCAAAGCTAGTAAGGTCACATTCTATGGGATAGACTTAAATGTTTTCTTGGAATTAATATGTAATACACAGTGTACAAATATATTCTAAATGTACACTGCTGTACAAATATATTCTTATATGTACACTGTGTTGCATGCAGTTAAATGACTAACATTTCTACTGTGGTGTACAGAAGGAGTTCATAGAGCAAGCTCTTGTTGAATTGCAATTATGGTTATTAATAATATATATTGAGCACTAGTTCTGTCTAGACATTGTGTGGAGCACTTTGATATGTTTTTAATTTTATTTTCTTAAAATGATTATATCCCTATTGAATAGAAGAGGCTAAACCTTAGAGAGCCCAAGACACATACACAAAATCCAACAATGAGAAAATGTTGGGGTCACGGTTTTAATTCAGGCAGTCTGGTGGCAGCACTGGTACCCTTGACCACTATGCATGTCACTTCCTGTTACTGTGACAAGCACAGTGCCAGACGCCATGTTCTTTCAGTTGTTCTTTATAACAACCCTGAAGTCTTTCATGAAAGCAGATTTTTATGGAGAACAGGATACAAAAACTTGAGGATTGCAGATGCTGAATCTTCTTTAGAAAAGGAGTTCACTAGGAGTGAAGAAAAAAGCAGAAGGGATTTACCCTAATGGCTACCAGAGATATTAAGAACACTTTCTGGTGGTCTCAGATTTGAATTTTTTCTGTATAACTAATCACGTTTTCTATCATTGACAACCTTGTGTCTAACCTAGAAACAGTAGAAAGTATACGGTCCAAAAGCAAGGTACCATCATTTCTGCTCTATATTTATTTTGAAAATTGGAAATTGTCCCAACACATTTTGATACATTAGAGAACAATTTGAGCATAATGAAAATGTCATGCATCATTTTTATCCATGATAACACTAGGTAAATGCAGAAAAATGCATCTAGCTAAACAGAGCTGTATAGGAATGTGCAGATTGCATACAAGCTCACACCTCAAACATCTGCAAGCTACCTCTGCTCACCATGTGTTCTGAGCCGCACCCATCTACATCTGGTATTAGAACTTTCCTTCTGACTTCAGATAGCCTTCCTTCCGTACTTCACAATGACTTAACAAACTGCAGCCTTTTGACACTCACTTCTGCAAGCAAACTCCAGTTCTTTTTCAAGATAAAATATAGTATTATTGTAGCATTTGTATATTTCTTAACCATTTAGCATGTGTAAAACGTTATTTTTATCAGGTTTTTAAGAAAAATGTTTCCCTGATTAAGTATTTTGGTTTTTTGTTTTGTTTTTGTTTTTGTTTTTTTGAGACAGAGTCTTCCTCTGTTGCCCAGGCTGGAGTGCAGTGGCACAATCTCGGCTCACTGCAACCTCTGCCTCCTGGGTTCAAGTGATTCTCCTGCCACAGCCTTCTGAGGAGCTGGGACCACAGGCATGCACCACCACCACACCTGGCTAATTTTTGTATTTTTAGTAGAGACAGAGTTTCACCATGTTACCCAGGCTGCTCTTGAACTCTTGGTCTCATGTGATCCACCCGCCTTGGCCTCCCAAAGTGCTGGGATTACAGGCGTGAGCCACTGCACCCAACCACTGATGAAGTTTTTGAGGGTCCCATTTTTCTGATGAGTCCTGTGGGATTTTTTATAGATGATGCATAGCCCAGTGATTTTTAGGAATGCGTGTGTACGTGTGTAACTTTATTGGAGAACTGACTTTATTGTCCCTTATTGTGTAGATTTTCCCCATTAGGGTATGTGTGTGTCATGCACTTGAAGGAGTAGCTGGTAATTATCTGAAGTACTCTTTACACAGTGGTTTAGCAGGTTAGCAGATTTTTACCAAGAATAAAGAGCTAACCATGCATCAAAATAACACTTTTTAGGAGAATTTCTAGAGGATAGCCCCAAGGAATGATGCTGACTTCATTCTTTATTAAAGTTGGTATCTCAGGAGAACTCACACTGATAAATACGTGTTGCTCCGGTGCCTTGGGAAGGAAGCTTCCAGATAGTGAGGTTCTCGCCTGTGCATGCCCCATTTCATCCTTAGATCTAGCTAATATTGGGAGTTGGTGGATTTCTCTTAGGATCAACATTTGGGAACAGGCCTAGCCCTCCTCCCTGTACACATCCACTGTTGAATAACAACCAAATGACAGCCTTACTCTGCGGTTAAGGCCTTGGCTGGGTAACCATGCCAGCTCTCTCTTCTTACCATTCTAAAGTCCTGCATGCCTCCCTTCCTCCACTTCAAATCTTCAGAAGTATATCCATGGCTTTTTGAGCTATGTGCAGCCCCAGAATTTGTGAAAGCTATAAATGTAATGTACTTACAGTTTATGCAGTAAATAAATGCTAATATAACTGAGGAGTGTCAAACCAATTGTCGGGAAGTGAATGTAAGACAGTGACACCACAGACAAAAAAGAAGACATTTGAAGTATTCATGTCACACAATAGTCTTGATGTAGAGAAAAACCAGGTGTGGTTAAGTCTTGGTAAGAAATCCATGACTTCTGAAAAATAAATTGAACTCATTCTCAAAGAAATGCTGAAGAGAAGATTCAGTGTTAACAATGGGAAGAGTCCCAGTAGTAGGAGGAATAGCCCCCACAGTGGCTGGTAACTCCTTATTGAGAGGCACTGATGTCACCTGAAGTTAATCCCAACTCCACTTCCATCAGTCAGGTAAGCTCGCCCCTTACGGGAGTTCATGCCTTCTAGAAACTCCACACTTAACAATCTTTTCTCTCATTCTATCTTTGTTTTACACAGTATCCCAATGGAGAACAAACTTCTCTTCCAGAATTTCCAAAATAATAACAATAATGCAACAGTCAGCCTTATTGGTGTGGCCTGAGTCTTATGCCAGCCCTGGGCTAGTCATGATGGCTGGTGTAGCTGGAGAAATGTGATGCTCTGATTGGCTACACCTGATTCACATGCTCAGTTGGAGCCAAAGAAGGAATCGTTTCACTTGGATCACATGAACTGAGAAAAGAAGATAGCAGTTTCTCAAGGAAAATTTGAGGTGCTGTCACTAGAAGGAGAATGAGTTCTGGACAGGCAAGAATATCAGATGGCTCCTCTAAGAGCCTCCTAAGCCAGGCTCTGTGCTAGGCGCTGATCCTGTAACAGTGAGCATGAGACAGAGTCAATGCCCTCCTCTAGTTTGTAGTGATTTGGATATTCATTCAGTAAACACACAGGTTAGGAAACTTAGCCTAGAGAAATGAAGTCACATTTTTCAACATTGCACAGCTGGTTAGAGCCAACACAGTGTCTAGAAACTTTAAAATCATAGCCAATATCAATATGCCATCTTGCCTTACTCCTATAGCAAGCTGACCTATTTGAAGCATGGTTGTCTGTCAAACACACAATTGTGTAGGATATTACTGTTATAGCCAATTGTATGCTGGAATTGACTCAACCAACTGGTGCAAAATTATCATGTACATCTCTTTCCTACTAAGCATTCAGTGAAATAATGTTGGTAGCTTGAAATTAGCTATGATGGTATTTACACTATAGAAATTGGCAACCATCACTGTGAGCTGATTGTTACACCTTTACCGACATACTACCAGTTACCATGGTTATAAGAATTTAGACTTCAAGCAAATTTCTTTTCTTTTCCAGGATACTTAATAAAATTCACATAATTATTGATATAGATGGATAGATGTGACAGGTCAGGAAGTTCTTAAACCACAGATTTTTTTGTTTCTTTTTTCTTCCATTCTACTCCCAATCCCAAGGTCTTTAATCTTATACATTTAGTACAATGTATGTTTTATTTTCGTATTTGGTGCATGTTGATCAAAGTGAAACCACAGGTGAGAGGAAACTACTGTACCATAAACTAAGCAGCTTAAACAGCAGAAATTTATTGCCTTGCAATTCTGGAGGCAAGAAGTCCTAGATCAAGGTGTTGGCAGGGTATCTCTATTAGTAAGGCATCTGCAGGTAACACATATGAATTTTCAGCATCAGACTTGACCTTACTAATACTCATTTTTTAGCATAGCAAACAGACTAGACTTTAGCTATGTTCTTCTTAATTGCCCAAATTAGTGGCCAATCACCTATACCTAATGTTTTCAACTATCAGATTTGTTAGCATTGTCCTTTATACTAACATGCATTTATTTTGGTAAAATGGGAGAAAGAAGATACATCAACACCTTGATAAACTTAACTCCAAAAGGAACCTTTATTCCAAACCTTTATTCCAAAAGAATAAAGGGATTTGTATCCATTTTTGTGGCTACTGTCACGAAGTGCAGTAGGCCCCCCCTTATCTTCAGGGAATGTGTTCCAAGCCCCCCAGTAGATGCCTGAAACTGTGGATACAGTATGCCTGAAACAATGGCTGCCTGAAACGTACTGTATACAGTATGCTTTTTTTCTGTACATAGATGCTTATGATAAAGTTTAATTTATAAATGAGGCACAATAAAGATGAACAACAATAACTAATAATAAAATAAAACAATTATAATAATATACTGTACTGCAATGAAAGTTATGTGAATATGGTATCTTCCTCTCTCTTTCTCAGAATATCTTGAAAGTCACTCTACATACCTAAGGGTAACTGAAACTCCCGCAAGTGAAACCTCAGATCATAGGAGACTACTGTACCACAAACAGAGGCTTAAGCGATGGAAAATGTATTGCCTTGCCATTCAGGAGGCAATAAGCCCTAGTTCAAGGTGTTGGGAGGGTTGGTTCCTCTTGCAGGCTGTGAGGGAGAAATCTGTTTATGCCTGTCTCCTAGCTTCTGGTGGTTTGCTGGCAATCCTTGACATTCCTTGGCTTCTGTGACATCATTCCAGCTCTGTATTCATCTTCACAAGGTGTTCCTGCTGTTTGCGTCTCTGTGTCCAAGTTTCCCTTTTTGTATAAGGACATCAGTCGTATTGGATTAGGGCACACTCTAATGACCTCATTTTAGCTTGATTACAGTGGTAAAGACTGTATTTCCAAATGAGGTCACATTCTCAGGTACAGGGGTTAAGACTTCAACATATCTTAGTTGGGTGAACCCAATTCAACCCATGACAGTATTGCAATTAAATTGTTAAATTGTCACACACTAATATCAATAGCTAAAATGTTCTTTGTCAAGGTAGAGTTCTAACAAGTAAATATTTCATTCCTTTTGAAAAACAGCTATTCTTACTGAGTTGATTTCCATATTATTCAGAATGTCTTAAGGACCTGGTCTTCAGCCTTATGCTCTTTGTTGAAATGCAGCATTAATTTTAGGACAGGGCTCAGCCAACTCAGCCCACTGCCTTTTTTGTAAGGTCTGCAAGCCTAGAACAGTTTTTACATTTTCAAAGGGTTAGGTGGGCCTGGCATGGTGGCTCATGCTTGTAATCTCAACACTTTGGGAGGCTGAGACAGGAGAATTTTTTTGATGCCAGGAGTTCAAGACCAACTTGGGCAATGTGGCAAGATGCCCACCTTTAAAATAAGATTTGTTTTTTCTTTAATTAATTGGATATGATCACATGCACCTGTATTCCCTGCTACTTGAGAGACTGAGGTGGGAGGATCACATGAGCCCAACAGGTCAAGGCTGCAGTGAGCTGTGTACATACCATTGCACTCCAGCCTGGGAGATGAAGTGAGACCCTGTCTCAAAAATCAAAAGATGAATATTTCATGAAGTGAAAATTATATAAAATCCAAATTTCAGTGTTGTCAATAAATAAAGTTTTATTGGCACACAGCCACACTCTTTTATATGCATATTGTCTATGGCTGCTTTCACACTACACAGGCAGAGTTGCAGAGTTGCAAAAGAGACCTTTAGTCTGCAAAACCTAAACTATTTACTCTCTGGCAATTTACAGGTCAAGTTTACTAACCCCTGTTTTAGCATGCTAATTTTGTTAACTGTACCTCACTCACGACTAATTGCTGCTGCTCCAAAATGGCACAGCCCAGTCACTGAAGCAGGTTGGCATGAGGCTGCTGACCTTCATGCCGTGAGGGGAGTGTCTTCAGTCATAAATTAAAGCATCATCATGATTCTGCCTATTCTGTTACCATCAGCAGAATCACACAGCTAATTAATGAGCATTTAATTAGAAAATGAAACCAACACTCTTAAGGAGCATGCTTAATATTCCGTCTACAAAAGTGACTGCTGGCATCAAAGGTGTGTGGTCATTGCCACCTCCAACCCCCACCCTATATGGCAGCATTTTATGTCTATTTGTTAAATATACATGCCACGTATAACTTTCTTCTTGAAATAACTTAGTTCCATTGAATCCACTGGAATTGTATTTAATCCTTTCTGTATTAGTTTTCTATTGCTGCTAAAGCAAATTACCACAAATTTTGCTGCTGAAACACCACAAGTTTTCTGTCTCAGAGTTTTCCAGGCTAGAAGTCCAGTGGGCTTGACTGGCTTCTCTGTTCTAGGTCTCACAGAGTGAAGTCAAGATGGCAGCAGGCTACGTTTCTTTCTGGAAACTCTGCGAAGAACCTGCTTTTGTGCTCTTTCAGGTTATTGGCAGAAAGAGGATCTGATTTCTGCCAACAATCTGAAGGAGGGTGGTGGTCCCTGCTTCCTGGCTGGCAGTGGGTGGGAGCCTATCTTAAGGCTACATGACTCCTGCTCCCATTGCCCCCTCCATTGTCAAGCTGTGAAGGGCATGTCAAACCCTTCTCATGCTTCAGACCTTCTCATGACTTTTTCTGCTCTAGCTGGAGAACAATCTTTCCTTTTAAGGGCTCATGTGATTAAATTGGTTTCTTTTGGATAATCCAGGATAATCTCCCTATTTTAAGGTACATAACCTTAACTACACCTGCAAAGTGCCATTCACGATGTAACTTAACATACTCAGATACCAGGAATTAGGGCATGGCAGTCTTTCAGGGGCCATTCTGTCTGGCACACCTTCTCTGGGTCCTGTGTTCCTAACCTGAGTATCTCCATCTCTGTTTTCTCCTAGAAGACTCTAAGGGATCAGCACTTGGCCCTAGAGACTGCATTTGCTTTTCCAATTTGGGAGCCTCCAGAGAGACTTTGATAGTTTCTTTCTCTTGCAAAGTTGACATTTCAAGTTAATTTTTCTGGGGTGTATCACCATGTTATTCCCATGCAACACAAATAAATGGGCCCCGCCACCACAGCTCAAAGCATTTATACTTAGTTATTTCATAGAGCTGTGTTAGAAAACCACTGCATACATCAACTGTGATATAAATGTGGCCAGGTAGAGTTGGGCAGTGTACAACCAGCTTAGCCTTAAGCTACAGGCATAAAAAAATAAAAAGGTCTGTGTGCATCTTGGTCACCCAGTTTATTTCTCCAAAAGGCGAAAGCCAGGGAGTCAGACTGGAACACCTTGCCACTTTGAAGTTTAGAATACATCCGTTTTCATGACTGCTCAAATTATAGGTAAATTGTCACCTTGCTGTGTATTGTAGTATTTCTGGTTACCCATCTAAATCTGGTTGATGTCCAGGTTTGGAAGAATTCCTTATATTTGATCCAAATGTAAGAAAACTTGAAGCATTTTGGAAGTTCAGGCTGAACTGTAGTTGCATTTTGGAAATGCTATATATCTAATAACTAAAGAGAAATTCCAGCAAAGTGGAAGGGGAAATAGTAATGGGGAACTAATATTTTTGTTCACTGGCAATGATCCTGGCACAGAGGCCCTCAGAGTGCAGACCAGGACTTCATAAACACTAACATGCTCATGAATCACCTGAGATCTTAACATTCACATTCTAATTATCTAGGTCTGGGATGAGGCCTGAAACTTCATATTTCTAGCCACTTCCCAGATGACACAACCTCTGCAAGTCTGTGGGACACACTTTGAGTGGAAGGAATTTAGACTATGAACATAATGGATCAATTTCTTCCCAAAGGGTTATTTTTTTATATTAACTAATTATGATTTCTAGGTTAAATATGTTCATATTACTGGCAAAGCCAAAGAGCTCAGCTTTCCTTTCCTTTCTTGCTATTAGGATTTAAGTATAACTTTAAGGATGCTGCATTTCCTCAGCATGGGAAGAACAACCATGAAGAATGCTATTAGTTCTAATCAACTCAAACCTCATTAAAGAGAATAAAGTAATTTAAAGTGAAAATTTGGATTCAAATAGGCTCTTGATGACAAGATTAGCATAAGAAGATAATTTCTTTAAAATATCAAGTATATTTGGAAGATGAGACAATGTGGTTTAATTATTTGTGTTGATAGGGAGACATTTAGGTCCTGAACTAAAATATTCTATTCCTTCATTCCCTCCTCTGCATCTCATTTAAGCCCCCTAGAATTCTTTGGAAAGCCTGGAGAAGTGCTAACTTTTATCATATTGGGAGCAGGTCCAGGAAGTATGAATGTGAAATTTCAGCATTTGTGTAACTGCTGGCAGGTGTGCTCTGAATGTGTAGTGCAGCCTCCACTTTCAGATTTCAGGAAAGAACTAGTTTCTCGGTAAAGCTCTGCGATGCTAGAAGCTTGGGGTGAAGGCTAGGCATTCCTGGGGAGGGAACTGCCTGTCAGTGGTCCTGATTCTGTGTCTACCGGCAAGGCTGGATCCAAAAAAGTTTCCTCTTCCCCTTTCTGCAGTCAGCTGCAAATCCTGAATGAAGGTAGACAGAGGCAACACCCAAAAGGCTGACACCATGTCTTTCACCTTCCAAGATCAAATATTTTAGGAGTGCTACTAAAGCAATATAATTCAATTTATATGAGATTCTGGATCACCAAGATTAGGCTTGGTGATCATGAAAATGGAGGAATTATCTTCTCAGGGATCTGTCATCCTGTCACTCCACTGAGTTTGCCTGGTTGACAGGAAAGGCCCCAAAGGAACTCCATGTAATTCTGCCTGGGAATACGAAGCCCAGTGTCAATGAAGAGTGCCCTGTCTCTGCTGCTGAGATTGCACTGCGGTTTAGCGGGAAATGTTTCTAAGTTTCAGTTTTATGTCCTCACCTCTAGTATTGTCAGGAGCAGCCACTTGCTATTTTCATAAGATGGAGGTCCCCTGCAAATGCTGGTAAATGCACTGCAGTGTTTAGGAAGAAGGATGCAGAAATTTTATTTGGGGTGTGGCATATAAGGAAGAGAAGGTAAAGCATCTGTGTCAACAAAGAATTCAAAGTATAACAACTCCCGGCTGCCTTCTGTCTGACAGAAAGTGTCTTATCTGTGTCTGCTCTGTGGCATGGTGGTCAATAGTGCAGGCTTTAGAAAGAATCGGTCTGATTTCTGATACCTGCCCTACTACCTACTTGTGTCACTGGGCAAATTTTATTCCCTTGTGCCTCAGTTTCCTCATCTACATATTGGAAAGAGTAGTACTGTACTTCATAGGGTTATCATGAGATTAAATAAGTTTACAGATCTGAAGTGGTTACTACAGTGCATGGCATTTCTAAGTGTGCCAGGAAGGTTAGCTCTTATTCGGATGCTCAGAGAACCTGAGGTAACAGAAAGGAAATCAGAAGACATGGGTTCAAATTCTGACTTTTTCATAGATTTAGGTTTATCACAGTGTTTCCAAAATTCTTTGTAAAACAGGGACTATAATACCTATCTCCCATGGTTTTAGTTAAGCTAAAAGAACAGTTTATGTGACAGAGTCCAGCAATAAATCATCGCTCAGGGACAGATGGTTGAAGTCCTACTTATTATAGCAAATATGTTCTCCTAAAAGGTATTAAATTAACTGATAGCAAGCAAAATAGATTTTTATGTAAATTAGAAATCTATTTGGAGACAAGTATCCATTATGAATTATGGAAGGGATACAATTATCCTCTATTTAGCACTAATCCTTTCATTTTGATTAGATTAGGTTATAATCCTGACAGTGACATTTATTGAGTGCTTTTTACTTTATCTTATCAGTCCTCAGCACACTCAGGCAATATTATGGTAGATAGTATTATGATCCCTGTTACACTGCATGTTGGAAATATGTGGCTCAGAGAGGTTTAGTAACTTACCCAAGGTCACATAGCTACAAAGAAGCAGAGGCAATGCTGTAGCCTAGTTTTCTTTGACTCCCACAAAAGTGCTCTTTGTAACTATGGTGTTTTCTCTTCTCTACATCAAGTCAAATCTCATGGTCTCTTAGAGCAATTTTTGTCATGACAGTTCAAATTATAGATCAGATCTTAGTTTTAGTTCAAAGTCAGAATCAAAGTCGTCAAATGAGAAGAAAAACATAGAGCCATAAAAATCAGATACTGGCCCATTTCTGCCACTAACATGCCATAAGACTGATCACTGTTTTCCAGTCTTGAAATATCTCCTCCCCAAATCAGAGGCAGCCCCACAGTTTTGTTATAAAAGAGGCTTCTGGACAATATTGACTTGAAAGGGGAGAGAGCTTTTGAGGCTCTTGCACTGAGTGTGAATTTGCCAAGCAAGCAGATAGTTTGTATTACAACACTATGTTTGCTAGATGATTTTGCATGCTTCATAGAGATTTTGGAGGCTAAAGCCGCCCCTGCCACATTATAGCCTTACACCTTTGACTCAGTTTCTGCTAACAATAACCAAAATATATGATGATGTGATCGTTTGCTGCAGTGTGGTCAGTATTTAGTAGTGTTACTAGATTAAACCAGACCACGAAAAACGGTTCTACCCTAAAAAAAACCCTGTATTTTACAGTGGCCTGGTCAGGAAAGTTAATCTGTTTCTGCTTAGCAAGTTGTACTAGGAGATTTCACAGTTTAGTTCATTGCTTTTATAAAGTGTTTTCCTTCATCTCTGTGAATAGATCTTTTTTGGGAGGGAAATTGGAGCTATCAATCTATCCAGTCTAATTTCATCCTTTTCCATCAGATGAACTCTACTAATGAATCAGGAAGCCCGTGTGTGGGCTGGGAGATGGGAGGGAGCAGAGAGGATATAGAATGAGGAAATGTAAGCAGCACTGCCAGTGATGCTCATGCAGAGAAGATATGCCCCACCGTCACTATTATAGCCTCTCTCCCACACACACACTTCTTTAAAAGCTAATTCTTAGAAGCCTTGGAAGAACCCTGTGAGTCCCTCTTCTCTCACCCCCCTTCCATGCAAATCACATTTAACAGATGAGTTGCATGGCTATGCACTTGACTAAAAGACTGTTCACTAAACTACAGGTCACTAAAGACACACCATTGAGGAATTACAGTCTCATAGGAGAATATGTGACACAGAGTAGGTGCTGAGAAGCCTACTGGAAGACTAGATTTGAAGGTGGTTGAGAGGGAGAAAAAAAGAAATGAACAAGTTGTGGAATAAGAACTAAGTTAAAAGGGCAAAGACTCATGGGCCATTGGTCAGTGTTTCCTTGTTCCTCCTCTCACCAACTCTGAGACTGTGGCCTGCTTAGCCTTTGTGCTCTTATCTGCAAAATTGGATAATAATATCTCCTATTATAGTAAATATTAAGTGATAAAATGAATGGAAAGCAATTAACACTTAGGGCTTCCATTCATTCACTGTTAGAATTATCCCTTTTTCCCCCATCATAGAGTCCAGTCTCCACCATTCAGAACTCTGTAAGGGATCACTTAAGATCCTGTGACCTTTGAAATGGGTCAGGAGCTATTCTTCTGTCCTTTTCTTCTATTTTCTCTTTATTTTTATCTTTCATGTTACAGTGAAACTAGAGTGAGCACTCTAAAGCTCCCCCTGTGGCTCTATGGAAACTCACAAAAGATCAGGCAACTACCATGAAGTTAAGCCTTTTCACTCTTTAATCCCAGAGGCTATTTCCACTTAGGACACTGACTTTGGGAATTCACTCAGGGTGATAGCAAAATATTAAAGGAAAAATAGTATAGAAAGTTACAGAATATAGTCTCAAACCTTTTGGAAGGTCTAAGGGTTTTTTCTGTAGTTGTTGGCTGAAGGCAGCCAGAATCTCTTTTCAGAAGCTAGAGCGATTAAGGCGCAAATACAAAAGAATGTGAGTAGTTTACCTAGCTAGCTTGTTTACTCGTGTAGTCTTAAAACTAACCTTTGAGTCAGACAGCCGTCTTGGTGGGAGGTCAACCAAAGGTATTACCCTCTAATGGTGTTTGTTTTAAGCATCAGAAACTGTCCTTTAATCTATTGGTCCTCTATTAGTGTTGACTCAAGCCTTTGTCAATTAAACTTTACTAAATAAATGCAAGTCTCACTGGCTGGTAAGGGCTGGTGGTTGCAACTGTTTACAGCATTCTCCAAAGAGTCTGTAAGCCACCCAGTCACTCAGCTGAAACTTGCAAAACATAATGTTATGTGTCAGTGTACTTTATTCATCCATCATTAAGTCAAGGTCTGCAAGACAGGCCCCCACACGTAGTGATCCCAACAGTGGTGTCCAACATAAGGTGATTCCAACAACTGACCACCAAGCTTCATAAGTGTTGCTGATTCTTTAACCTCTTTCTAAAAACAACTACATCATGAGCTCTTTTTCACAGCTCAAGGGAGAGCACCTCTTGTACAAGCTGGGTTCTTCTAATTAGCATTTGTACTTGCATAGTTTTCTTGTATAAGACAAACGTATATTTTTAAGCTAGCCATAAAGTTGTAACTACCATCTTATTTCTACCTCTTAAACAAAAAATGCACAAGCCAGCAGTGTCCCCAAACCACTATGAAATCCAGTCTCAATCAAGTCATACTCTTTTGTAGCTGGAAAAAACTCAGAAGCTATTTAATGCCATTTTCTCAATTTTTATGGTTGAAGAAACTGTCTTAGAGAGGTCGGGTGACCTGCTAAACATGTAGTTATTCCAGAAGAGCCTGGAACCTTTCCCACTGCACTGTATTGTTTTCCACCCTCAAATGGAAACGCTCCAAATAAACATCCTTCTTACCTTTAGAGGATAGATGCCTGAAGGAAGTGCATCCAAGCATTTTAGACAATATTAAATCTATCACTCAACTTATGTAGATCACTGCAACTTCCTTGAATTTTTATTATTGGCTTCCAGGCACATCTAGTGTACCTAAATCATCACCTGTAAAGCTCCTTTCTACCTCCGGTGATGACATGGGCTGATAATATGAATTTGTTTTTACAATTTTAGATACTTTTATGGTTAACAAATCCATCATGATGCTAAAGGAAACTAGAACTGTTGGGAGTGGGTCCCTGACCTTGAAAACTGATGAACACATCTTTCTCCACCTTGATCTTTGTTGCATCTGAGAAGAACTCTGGGCTGCATAACTCCTGGGTCTGACCCAGCATACTCTACCACCCACAGTGAAAGCACAGAAATATAACCAGAAGGATATCTATTGATTAGACACCCACAAATTCTATTACTGATTACCTGCTCCTCAACCTTCAGGCAGGCAAACACGTTTTTAGCTCTCATAAAGTCATTTATTTTCACACTTCTTAATATTTCACATTTTCTTCTTTTGGTTTTAGACTTTTCTACCTCTACCTTTGCCTTGTGTATTATTTGTCCAACAGAGCCTCCTTAGTCTGGCCTCTTTTCTGCCTCTTATCAGATATTCTGCAACTCTCCCAGATGGGAGCATGCTCTTTCCTAAGGAAGGTTGTGCAGAGGTACAAGGGAATCTGTAACTTCATCCAAGTTTGGCCTCTCAGCCTTCATGATCACTGAGTAGAGCAGTCATTTGGAACCCATTCTGATTGTTTC
Source organism: Saimiri boliviensis (assembly GCF_048565385.1). Taxonomy (NCBI): domain Eukaryota; kingdom Metazoa; phylum Chordata; class Mammalia; order Primates; family Cebidae; genus Saimiri; species Saimiri boliviensis. Next base: position 24,697,140 of record NC_133463.1, read on the forward strand.
CTAAAGTCACCAAGGAATCTTTGAAAAATGCAGGTACCAGTCCTGCTAGAGACCAGTGAAACTATTTCAAGGGAGAGATAATGGCATTGGCCTATTTTTTAAGTTTACCAAGTTCATCTAATGGGCAGACAGGGTTACGAGCTACTCACCTGGAATTTTCCTATAGCAGAAAATAAAACCAAAAATAGAAATAAGGAATGGAAACCCAAAAAGGTTAAACAGATGGCACAATGTCAAGTAAAGGAGAGTTGATAGCAGAGAAGGTAGGACTGGATGCGTGTCAGTACATCATGGATTTTTTTTTTTTTTTACTGTCTTTTCAAGAGTCATTGATCAAATGCATCATTGCATGAGTCTAGTATTACAGCCCAAGATGGTGTGGTGGTGGCTGTGACTTGTGATAAAAAGGCTTTTGGGGTCTCTTAGGCAAGAAATGAAGGAACAAAGTGGTGTGTCCTTTATTTAATGGACAGTGACCAGTAACTCTGATTCCAGTTTATGCTTACTGAAGTGAGCCTATTATTTTTATATTGGTCTTCCCATAAGACAGCAACTTCTCTAATGATGGAAATGTGCCTGTGCCAGACACACAGCAGGAGCTAAATATGTGCTTGTAAAACAAATAAATCAAGGAGGAATGAGTAAACGAACAGCTGAATTATACCTATAGGCCAATCCACTGTTTTGCTGGAGTTTTTTTTTTTTCTTTATTATGATCCTCAGTGATCTGATATCAGGGCATATTATGGAAATGAAGCAACCCAAATCCTGTCTTCTCAGAGTAAAATCCTCTAGAAAATTATGACTTAGGCATTTTTAAGAAAATGCAGCTTTCAATGGATATCGGTAGCAGCCTTCAATCCAGTGTTCTGGAAACACTGATGCCGAGGAATATTGATTTTTTTAGAAACTTCATTAAAATTTTTATTTTTAAGCTTTACAAAATCAGATCCTAAATAGGAGACTATAAGAAAGTCTACAAAATGACTCATGATAAAAAAATATATGTATTAGGAAAAAGGATTTTAATTATGATTTATAAATTATTGATGTTACATAGCCAATAGGCTCTTCATAATTTTGATGAAAAACTTAATCTTCTAGACATAAGATCTTTTAAATGATGCTATTATCAGCTAATCAATTAATTCAATTTTATAACACAAGTGTTACAGAACCAGTCTTAAGAAAAGGGTATAAAAGTATAAGAAGTTGGTCTTCAGTGCGCTCTCCCGCCTTAATCTTGTAACTTACATGGTAAGTGTTCATACTATGCACATCCTTGCAGATACTGGGACAGGAGGTGTGTGTGTAGGAGGTGGAGGAGATGGGCAAAGGGACAATGAGAATTTTGAAAATGGAAGCAAAAGTGCAGCAGATTAAGCAGTTGCTACCTTGTATAATTATGGCATTGATGAAACCACCCCAAGTTCCCTCCTTACAATCCACTAAAATTTTACTGGATGGAAAATCAAAGTACCATATATATGCTTTAATTTGGGAATTATTATTTTGGTGTTAATGGTTCTACTGTTAATAATAGACTTATTCCTTACTTGTAGATACATTTGTATTTTCTCATCCCTGAAGTTCCATTTTACAAAGCACCTCACAATATACTAATTTTTTGTTGGTATATAGCTGAGTTAAATCACATTCATATAATTAATTCTTTACTGTCTACTCAAGGGAGAGATATGTATTGTGTGTTTCTATGTCAGGCGAAATAAGTGGGCCTTCTAGACATCCTGACCTATACCTTCCTTCCTTGCTCAGTTACTCCCATTACTTAAGCTTCCAGTCCTTTTAGCCTTTGTTTTTATATCATGTTAAATTAGACACCAATGAAATCGGATAACTTTGGATCTACTTAAGCCATCTGAATACCATGAGTACATGTTAACCAAATACCAGAATATGGGGACAGGCTGTCTAGACTTCAGTCTTGACAATGTTTCTTCCTAGCAGCATGACCTTGGGCAAGCTACTTAACTAAGACTCAGTTTCCTTATCTGTAAAATGAATACAGTCATATTACCTACCTCACTGGCTACTTATGATGATCAATAAAATAATGTATATAAAATGACATATGTTAGTGCTTAGGATAAGTAAGGAGCTAGATGGTTGTTAAGTACCAACTGCAGTGCCTGGAATTTCATGGGAAGCTATAACAGCTACAATGTGTGACTTCATAAGCCAGAAACCCTTTTCAGTGAATTACCAACTACTCATTACACATGTCCTCTGAACATAGGACTGTGCCAAGCTCAGGATTTGAATTGAACCTTGAAGTTTCATTAGGTAGGATTTAGTTAAATGGAGAAGAAGGATGATCTATGTTGGTCAGTACAATAGATGGCCTCTAGCTACCTGTGGCTACTCAGCACTCAAAATGTGGCCAGCCTGCATTGAGCTATGCTGCCAGTGCAGAATACATAGCTGATTTTAGAAACATAATGCAAAAGGAGTTGTAAAATATCCTATTAATAATTTTCTATGGATTATATATCAAACTGATAATCTTTTAGATATATTAAATGAAATATATTATTACCATTTATTTTGCTTATTTCTTTTTTGCTCTTTAAAAAGATGACTGTTAGAAAATTTGAAATGGTGTATGTGGCTTCTATTAAATTTCTAGTAGACAGCACTGTTTTAGATGGTGCAGATCATCCAGCATTAAAAAGAACACAGGTGCAGGGAGTGAGCACGATTTGTGGCCTCACACAGCTTACAATCTAGGCAAGGACATAGTACCTTACATGACTGGGCTCATAGCCTGGGGGCTTTGAGCTCACCTGTACCATTTGCACTCAGTGGTGGAGACTGGAGGCAGGATAGTTGCAGCAATGACTATCACCCACCGAAAGCCCGCCTACACAACAGAAGAATTTTCCTAACCAGTTTAGAGAACTTAACAGCAAGTGTTGTTTGTCTTCTGCAAAACTGGATATCAAAATAGTAAAACCAGGGTAAAACTTCTCACGGCTGCTTCTGCAATCTTCAAAGCTTCTTTATTTGGAGAAAAATTTCTTGCATTGGTTTGTGTACTATTTTGGCCAATATAGTTGAGACATATTTTGTAGTACTTTGTTGAAATAATATCAGATGTGAAATAAGCCAGAGTATAGAGGACTTGAAACAAGAATTTTAAAAGGCGCATTTTAAGGCTTTGAGCCTTGTCAAGAAATAGCTATTTTGACTTTCAGATAGATGGCTTTTGAGCCTGCCAAGTGAAGGAAACGAAATTTAAACTAGTCTACCAGAACTTTATTTTTCTTCTCATATATGCCAAATGTGAAGTGGCTGTTCTGCCTTCCAGTCAAGAGTGTGTTCTCATGGTGTTGCCAGGGCTGCACAGTAGATTCCTTCTATGCACCCTTCTACACTAAGCCAAAACCACAAAACATCTTGCACCTTCATTTTTGGAAATAGAAAAAGGAAGGATGGAAAGAAGGGTGGAAGGAAGGAAGTGGCCATTGTTGAACTTCTTTTATGTGCCAGGCCCTGTGCCAAACATCAGCATGTGTCACCGAGGAGGCATGGGATGGGCTAGAATTCCCTGGTAAGTAATATAAGGTATGAAACTAACAAATGTCATCCCGGGATATCTGTGACAGTATGGCACACCCCAGACTCTGCATCAACCCCTAATCTATACTGTAACCACATAGTGTTTACCTTAAAGCTTCCTTCTGCCCATTTTGTGTGTCTGACTCATGGAGTGGCCTGAAATCTGCATATACCACCAAGAGCACTCCATGGTGTGGAGTGTGGCCCAGTCACTCTGCTGAGGTGTGTTGGCTTGCCTTTTGATGAGAGTGCAGTGCTCATATTTGTGGCCTACTCATCATTTCCTTCTGAGCTTGTATCACTTTTTATCATTGCTAGGTTTTTATTTCTGGAAAATTCTCTTTAACTCATGAATTCATGATGGAAAGTATGGAGACACTTGATCACTTCCCAAACAGATCTGATTTTTGAAGACTACTGACTTACACAGCAACAAGGGAAAACACATCAGATGGACCCATTTCTCTTTGCTCTGAACAAAGGCTTGTAGAGAAATAGTGTAAGGAAAACACCATCCATACTCAAGGAAAACAACCCTTCAAAAATGTGCATAAAGGGAGTTTAAACTTTTATAGAATGTTCCCAGCAATTTGTATTTGGTTTAAATGAGACAAATCAAAGGAAATAACCTTTGCTTATCAATAGGTTATAGTGCTTTGCAACAGCTGGGAAAAGAATGCCTCTTCATTAATTGAATTGAATATGCAGTGAATAAGTAATGATAACATTATGGTCAGCAACCTAAATCTGTACATAAAATGCCATGTTCTTTGAAAGAGGGTTGTGTGCTGTATATGAACCAATTGTTTTCATACTCTGAAAACAATAATTCATATCAAAAACTTGATTACCCATGTGCACTGTAACTATGCCAACCACATTAAACCCTGATTTTTAAAAATTTCACACCTCGCTTCTCTTCAGATGAATGCTAACTGGAAATAAAGTAACATTTTTGTTTTACTTTGCCCTGAATTGTGCGCCAAGTGATATTAACTGGTTATTTACTGGATTTCTTTTTCCTCTTTTGAGATGGAGTCACACCTTCCCTGGGCTGGAGTGCAATGGCAGGATCTTGGCTCACTGAAACCTCCGCCTCCCGGGTTCAAGTGATTCTCCTGCCTTGGCCTCCTGAGTAGCTGGGATTGCAGGCGTCCGCTACCATGCCTGGCTAAATTTTGTATTTTTAGTAGAAATAGGGTTTCACTATGTTGGCCAGGTTGGTCTCGAACTCCTGACCTTATGATCCACCCACCTTGGCCTCCCAGAGTGCTGAGATTACAGGCATGAGCCACTGCGCCCGACCTGGATTTCTATCCTATGCTATTTATTCAGTCCTGACAATGCAGGCTGGGTCTTTACAGCAAAAGGGAAAGAAACAAGGGATGAAAATTCATTCAACTTGCAATGTAACAAAGTGGCACCACATACTAGAGCCCCAAAGTAATACCATTATTCCTCCTGTAGCTTTAGGACAAGCTTTGCCAAATTGGAGCTGCATTATTGAAACGCCTATATGTTTGTCTATAGAACATAAACATAGCTTCAAACTAGCATCTTACTTGAAGAAATCTGGTTATAAAGTAGATAGCCATCACTTTAATTGTCAATTTAAATATGTGTCGAGTGCTTTCTTTGGTGTTAATTGTATTATCTTACAATTTAATTTTGATTTGTTGAATACAACTTTCCTTGTGCCAGGTAGTTACTGAACTGCTCACATACTTTATCTCATTTAGTCCTTGCCAAAGCCTGTGAGTTTGTTTCTCTTGCTTTACAAATAAAGAAACTGCTATTTAGAGAAACTGAATGACTTGACCAAAAGAAATGAAAGTGAGAACTCAAGTCTAGGTCAGCTGACTCCAGGTCTGGTGATAGGCGTGTTGGCGTTCCAGTATACCAGGAGTATATGCTGAAGGATGTAGAGAAGAATGCCCCAGATTGTAGTAGAGAAAAGCAAATAGTGCCAGAGTTTTCTATACAATCATCTTTTTAGAAATTAGAAAAATTATATTTGTGATCTCTATGGAATATAATCTGAGTCACAGCTCCACGAGGTTGTCCATTGACAGTGAGCACTTGGAAGAGCCCTAACCAATGCCACACCAGTGATAACCATCTCCAATATGCAATGATGCAAAATCCTCAATTCTCTCTCCAACCTAAGAAACCTGTACCATGGAGGCAGATATTCATCCCCAGGAGCTGGCATTTTATGGCCTGAGCATATATACTAGATCTCTACCACTTGTCATTTTACAGGCTCCTTATCGTAGACCATATATTCTGTGGTTGGAATGCCTTGGCATTGGCTGCTCCTGGACTCTTCCCATGGGCAGTTATGAGATGGCAGTAGTGCATTTTATGCTTTCAAGTGCATCATTTTTTAAATATATTACAGCCTCAATCCTGTCTTTGCTAGGCATAGTAACAGAGCTGTTGTCTTCCTGTACTGCTAAAGGCAGACCCAGAGAAAGTATTATATATAGTTCACTTTTATTCACTTGGCTTAGCTCTTAGTGATGTCAGAGCTTAGCTCCTATTTCAAAGTAACTTATGGGTGGCTGTGTTCTGCTGGAGCTTCAGAGGGGCACAGGACTGCTCTACATGCTGTCAGCTGAAGTACCTGGTGACTGAACTGAATTATGTTCTGATGCTTTTGCCAGTCTTAGGTACTCATGAATTAAACTACACCTACTTTAGGATGAAACTTCAAATGGAAAGATCAGTGATTCTTCTGCCTTTACCAATTTTAGATACTGACCCATCAGTATCTAAATTTATTGATTAGTAAATGACAGATGATATTGATGAGTCTTCCCAACTGTGGTCATTGATATTCAACAATATTCTGTACAATACAATACATTACAGATTCAGATTGGTGTGTTAGGCCACCTGCCACTGAAATGTCAATTGATGATCTTTTTATCTTCAGTTTTTCATTGATATTGGCAGAAGACTATTTCACCTTCATTTTAAAACACAGGTGCTGAAAGATTTTAAAACAGGTGATGAGAGATTCACCATGTTGAGTTAGGGACTGTTTTGGTAGTGTGAATCAACTGTATTTTTACTGTTTTTCTAGGTATATTCAAGTTTAATAAATATTGAGGTACATATATAATATGTTGATGTAGGTATATCAGAAATACTATATACACTTAAATATATAATATTTTCAAATATGACATATTACATAAATTTTATATGTTAGTGCTGTTTGAATTATATTTTGTTTTGTGTATTTTCATTTTTACCTATTGGTATTTAGTGCTTAACATTTTAGAATCCATATATTATGAGAAGTCTAGTTAAGAGACATATTTTTTTCTAAAGTTCTTATATCTTGTGGGTGAATATAGTGATTGTCCCTCAGAACTAAACTCAAAGAACTGAAGGAATGAAAGGCATAAGTTTCCCAGCATGTCTTTGGTTGCATGATGAAAGTTGGAAAAACAATATTCAGACAAGGATTATACTTCCCCCAAAGTTAATCAAAAAGTAATTCTGTATTTAGCCTTAAAAAGGAAGGAAGTTCTGACATATGGTACAACATGGATGAACCTCGAGGACATTGTGTTGTGTGAGGTAGGTCAGACACAAAAGGGCAAATAGTGTGTAATTTCATTCCATTTATCTGAAGTGTCTTGAATAGGCAAATTCATAGAGGCAGAACATAGAATGGTGGGTCCCAGGGGCTGGGGGAAGGGCCCGTAGAGAGCTAGTGCTTAATGAGTATGAGGTGTTTGGGATATTGTAAAAGTTCTGGAGTTAGTGGTGATGGTCTCACAACAGTGTGAATGTGCTTAATGCCACTGACATGTGCAGAGACAGAAAAATGAGAATATGTGTTTATGAGAAAGCATATTTTTTGGTACTGAAATCCTCTAAGGAAAGTTACAATGATTCTATTTTCTTGGCCAAAGTTCCAAAATAAATAGAGGTTAAGTAACCTCAAGATCACTCAGTAAATAAATGAAAGAGCTAAAAATGGAATGGAGGGTTTCCCGACTCTCTTGAGTCTCTCTTGCCCTGCGTCTTGATGAACACATGAACGTCCTTCTCTGCAGCAGTGAGGTTGGCAGCATGCATGAGGGGTTGGCAGCCCAAAGAGAATCTTCCATGTCTTAAAATAGTTGTGGAGTTCTAAAAACCTATCATGGCAAAGCAAACTCTGTTACAAATGCTGACTCCTCATCCCAGCCCCAGCACTCTTTACTAAGGAACTGAGGAACTGAAGGAAATAGATGTCCTTTGAATAACCACATTGTCATATCCAGATGAATTCCTGCTATTTAGATACCTAATTGTTTGGGTAATTTTTAGCATTGCTTTTCCTCTTTTTTTTTCTTCTTCTTTTTTTTTAATAGCATCTGTCAAGTTTGCTAGAACCTTTTCGGTGCCAAGGAAATTAATAGAAATTTTAAAATCAGTTCAATTTCAACAAACATATTACTCTTCAATTTGCTTTAAAAGGCACATATATTAATTGAAGTTCTTTGGACACCTACTCAAAGTTATGAATGTAACAATTATATTTTCATGAAAAAATGAGAGCATAGTATTATCAAAGATAAACACAGCTGGACATTCATTAAAGCGGTGAAAATAGATTTTATTCAGTAACCACTGATAGTGGGGGCAGAAAGGAGCTCCATTCTGATTTGCACAGAAGTGACTGGGCCTTTGAAAGGGAGAAGGAGGAAGTGGGAAGTGAGAACGAGCAGAGAAGAGAAAAATTACAAAGAGTTGGTCTGTGTAAGTGCAATTAAGGTAGCTGTGTCCCCTAGCTGTCAATTATCTAAGTTAGGATTCTATCATTCCACCACGACTGGGAAACAGAGGCTCTATCCTTCCTTATGATTACATTTCAAAGGAATGGCTTTCAGGTCCTTGAGAAAGACACTCTGAAGGTTTGATAGATACATATTGATCTCAGAGAGGCAGAAGAAGCTTTCTCAATTCAAAATGCTTTTTAGCAAATGCTCTAAAGTAGTCAGAGGCCTATGGTTAGGTGTAGACTAGAATAAACTGTAAATTCTTTGGACAGCTTTGAACTTTTGCAAACAAGAACTCGAAAGCGGGTGGATCATCCCAGGGATGCAGCCTTGGGTTACTAGGAGCCATGCTATAGTTTAGTCAAGTCTCTTAGTGCAGAGGTGTGAATGGAATGTTCATGCTGAGAGTTTCTGCAGTTCTTGATACCCTGGATGTTATATCTTGATAGGAGAGAATAGAGTGTCACATAGAGAGGTGACAGCAAAACGTTTGATTTTAAGCTGTGCTTTAGGTCTTCTGTGTCACATTAGTTATGAGAATCATGAATGAAGTTTGACTTTAGATAAACACGTTGTGTGTGGTTGCCTGTGTTTGGAAGAAAAATATCAGTGGTTCACCAGGCTCAAGGAGTTTTCCCACTTCAACTACCTGAGTAGCTGAAACTACAGTGCATGCCAGGCTAATTTTTATTTATTTATTTTTTGTGCATACAAGGTCTCACTATGTTGACTAGGCTGGTCTGAAACCCCTGGGCTCAAGCCGTCCTCCTGCCTCAGCCTCCCAAAGTATTGGGATTACAGGTGTGAGCCACCACATCAGTCTTTTTTTTTTTCAGAATATAAATTAATAGTTTGAGTAAAATATTAACACATTTATATTAATGGATGGGTGTTTGGTAATCTTTTCAGTTTTTTCCTTGTTTTAGTTCACAAACCAGACTTTCACCACTTAAGTAGGATATAAGATTTATTAGCCTAGCTGGAAAAATCTATGTTAAATAATGCATATCAGAAAAAAATAAAGAAATTGTAATTCAGAAATGACATGCTGTCTAAATAGCTTTCATAAACAGAAAACTGTATTATTCATCAGACCGAGAGTAATACCTGAGGATCAATAGACAATATCTATACAATAGGCTCTAACTTATAAGAAATATATTTGCTACTGAATTAATTTGACATTGTCCTTCCTGTGAAATTTTACATCGTGCAAGTTTTTTTAATTTGTTTTTTTCATGCATTGCATGCTTTTCTCATCTTTCAGATATGTGCATAATATACAACTATGCCTTCTGTGTTTTTCTATTAAAGACATTTTTATTGTCTACTTTTAAAAGAAGTTGTTTTCATTATGTCTAATAGCTTAAGAAAATGTTTTTTCCTGTTATTCCTCTGTATTTTACAGAATGGAATGATTTGTGCTTTTTGAAATCTTCTCGCTCATAGTTTTCAGAACTTTTCTCTTTGGATTTATGGATATGGGTTTCTGTCTTCAAGTTATACATCACTGAGTCTGTTATTGCACTCGGTCTAAATGTTTCTGTGAGAGATACTAGACCACCTTTCATTTACCTAAAGCATTTAATATTCAATTTGCAAGGGTAAAATTGGAAGATTAGTCATGGGCCCTTTGGATTTCCCATTGGGTATTCAAGGATATAAAAATGGCAACAATAGACCCTGGAGACTACTTGAGTAGAGAGGAAATGGGGAAGGATTGAAAAACTATTAGGTACTATGTTGACTACCTGATGAGATCAACTGTACCTCAAACTTCAGTATTGCGCAATGTACTTATGTTATGAACCTGCATATGTACTCCCTGAATCTAAGATAAAACAAAAGCTATTTAAAAAAAAACAAACAAACAAACTGATTTTCACTAATCATCAATGGGAATAGATACTTCCATGATTGGAAGTGTGGGGTCAAAAGTATTGAGCAGTGTATTATGAGAAAATTTCCAGGCCTCTGTCATAGAGCAGGTCCCTTTAGAATTCCAGAGAACCTCTCAGCATCATGATCTTTTTCTATTTGTGGGGATTCTGAACAGTCCTAAACATGCCATGATCAAATAAAGTGATTAATAATGGAACCACCTGGAATGACTCCAACAGGTGCAGCCATTAAAGTGCAACTGAAAGGATGACTTCTGCATCTCACTAAACAGATGGTTCGCCTATGAGTGACAGGTCTGTTTTTAATTAGCTGTTAATAAGAATGCATTGAACTTAGAGGGGATAACAGGGAGGAGTGATCCAGTGTTCCAATTCATTTCATGTCACTATGGATCATAAAATAGTCAAGCACCATTAAAAGGAAAGCCAATCATCCCTAGAAGTCTGTAAACTAAAGTAGTCACTTACATGGTTAATAGTTAAATAAAATATGTGTTTGTGGGGAAAAAAATAGTTAAGTAACACCCTGGAGCTATTTTATAGCCCTTGCCTAGAAATTTCTTTATATAGCCTGCGTTTAGTTTTACAAGTCTGTTCAACTAATGATAGATTTCTTAACTACCTTAGACACTTTTCCAGCCTGAGACTTTCAATAGCCAGATGCCTCAACTTCATCTTCTACCTCCCACTTAGCTACCACCTTTTTCTAATGACTCTGCCCTGCTCATCTGCTCTTAGAACAAAAAGAGACAGGAAAGGACATTCGAAGAGCTCTGGCTTTGAGTACCTTTCACCATTTAATCTTTCCAACAATCTCCATATCACTGATGAAGAAACTCAGATTCAGAAAGGTTAAGTAATTGCTCAAGAGCGTGTTGATAGCATTTATCAGAGCTTTGGGTCACCACCAGGTCCCTCTGATGCCACCTGTACTATTCTCACTGTGCATGCAGCATCCCAAGATCTTGTCACTGACTTAGTCACCCACTGATGAGAGAGTGTATCTAGTATCTACAAGAGTCTGCTTGGAAAAGAGCAGTTTTAGGATTTATAAGGTACATTTATGCATATTTTTAAAAGGACAGGCAACATTTATCACACTTACTAAGGAATTAACCTTGCTTTCAATGGCTGTAAGCTCTGGTGAAGATTTAGAAATAAATATAAGGAGAGAGATGTTGATAGAGGTCCACCTCCCTAGTAAAAATGACTTTTAATCTCCCCATATAGACTTGTATTTACTATATGGCAGCCAAGACCTATTTAATAGATGAATACATTTGGAAACCTCCAGATAGCATTGGAGCATTGGAAAATGAATTGTCAAAATTGACATTCATTTTCCAAACCCTAGAATTACCATGTCGCAGGGCTGTGGGTTGCATTGGAAAAATGTCTGTTCCTGTGCTCTGCAGCATTCATTGAGAAAACTTCAGTGAAGAGATTATAGGAAATGAGGAAAAGACAAAGCATAGCCAATTTTTTTCAATATAAACATGTTTAGAGTGTGTGCATGCAGCATAGTTATATGTCATATTTCATTTTCTACAAGCCTTATAAAATAATTATATTAATACCCAATTTGACCTATAGTTGATTAAAGTCATTATTTCGGCTAGTAAATAATTTTCAGTGAGGGCCTAGGGAGATTATTTGGGCAAAGGAATAATAAACAATTTTCTCTTGGGAATTCTTTCAAAAGTTGAATTTCAATTACGATGGTGTTGGATAACAAAAGCAGTTGAAGTGGAATTATGGATTTGAAGTACTTACCATCCAACACTAAAACAACTCATTAAACCCCTACTGTTAAAGATTACTTAACATTAACATCCACGGGCACTTTCTGCCCCCCAAAGTCAATGAAAGTAGTGCTGAGCCACACAAACCAGTGATAAAAGGCTAAGCAGTGACTTGGCAAGAGGCCCAGATGTGGTTCATCCACTATACATTTTACTAGATAATCATAGTCAATTCCAAGCACTTTTTGAAAATTGCTTCTATTTTTTGTCTTTGGGCAGCAGATCTGCATCCAGTCTATGCAATAATCTTAGACTACAGGGAGAAATGTAACATCAATATAAATCCCTTTATTATATCATTTCATGATATAACAACATTGGAAATGAGCATATCAGAAATTAAACCCTAATTTAGTGTATGTAACTCTCTACTCAGTCTCTTTATTTGGATGTTCAATAGATATCTCAAAGATAAACCCTGAGTTCATCCCTCTCCCATACCACATAGGCATGATCTCATTTGCCCATCTTGGTAAATGATACCACCCAGTAGTTCAAGTCAGAAAAAATAATGTCTTCTTGACTCTTCTTTCTATCTCTTTCCCTGTGGCAACTTCTAAAGTCTATAAATTTCACGTCCGTAATCTACTTCCAGTTTGACCACTTCTCAATACCTTCCAACCATTTATCCAAGGTGCAAGCTTCAATAGCTCATGCATTGCCTTTAGTTTCTTAAAGGCATCTCTTTCTCAAGGCAAAAATCAACTGTTAGAATATTGCTATAATATACTCTTTCTCTAAAGAAAACATATCACAGCCTATCTGCTGGAAAGCTATTATAATAAATATATAAGCCCATAATGCTCATGCTCATGCCATAAATGACACCTCTGGGATTGTGTCATGCAAAACCCACAGAATTGTGTATGGCAGCCCTGAGTGAGGCCACCATTGTCTGATGTCTAGACTACTGCAAGAGCTATCTATCTGGCCTGTGTCCTCTTTTGCCGTCCTGCCACAGTCAGTGTTTTTCCATGGGGCATCTAGAATGGTCTTTTGAAAATTATATACCAAATTTTGTCCTTCCCCTGTTAAAAAACCTTCCAATGACTTCAATTTATGCTCAAATAGAAAGCAAAATCCAAACTCATTTCCATGGTCTATAAATCTCACTCAGATCTGGCCTCAACCTCTCTCTCCAATCTTCCCTCCAACCTCTCAGGCTGACATTTCATCAGTATCCATTGACAGGGTTTAATGACTGGTATCCCTTCTGACTGACTGGTTCCCCGCCACGGTGGACATTAATATGTTTAGAATGTACTTTGACTCTGCTCATTTGGCTCTACTCATATGGATTTTATGGCTCCTGAACATAGCAAGCTTGTTTTAATCTGTGTTAGTTTCTTAGGGCTGCCCTCACAAATTACCACAAACTGAGTGGCTCAAAATAACAGGAATTTATTCTCCAACACAGTGTGGAGACCAGAAATCTGCACTCAAGGAGTCAGCAATGTTGGTGCCTTCTAGAGGCAATGAGCAGGAACCTATTGCCTGCCTCTCTCCTAGCTTCTGGTGGTTGCCAGCAGTCCTTGGCATTCCTTGGCTTTGGGCTGTATACCTCCAATTTCCCCCTCTGTCTTCACATGGCCTTGTCCCCTCTTCTCTGTGTCTGTATCCCCTTGCCTTCTCTCATAAGAAGAGACTTGTCATTAGATTTAGGGACCTCTCAATTCAGGGTGATCTTGTCCCAAAATTCTTAATTTCATCTATAAAGATTCTTTTTTTTTTTTCTTTGAGATGGAGTTTCGCTCTTGTTACCCAGGCTGGAGTGCAATGGCACGATCTTGGCTCATGGCAACCTCTGCCTCCTGGGTTCAGGCAATTCTCCTGCCTCAGCCTCCTGAGTAGCTGGGATTACAGGCACGCACCACCATGCCCAGCTAGTTTTTTGTATTTTTAGTAAAGACAGGGTTTCACCATGTTGACCAGGATGGTCTCGATCTCTTGACCTTGTGATCCACCCGCCTCGGCCTCCCAAAGTGCTGGTGCTGGGATTACAGGCGTGAGCCACTGCGCCCAGCCCTATAAAGATTCTTATACCATTAAGGTCACAATCTGAGGTTCTGCATGAACTTATCTCTTGGAGGACCACTGTTTAATCCACTACATTTTGTAGCAGTTTTTGCATGTAAAATTTATTCCCTGAATATGTTTCACCTGGCAGATCTGGCATTGTTCCTTTACTTTATCCCAGGCTCTTCTCAAGGAATACTTCCTGAGAGAGGCCTTTCCCGAGTGCTCTAACTAAAATAGCCTTCCCTTCTCCCATCATCTTGATTCTCTTATTCAGCTTTTATTGTTATTTTTTCATGGTACTTTGATATCACCTGCCATATCATTGGGTTATTATTTATTTTTTGTTTATTGATTATTCTCCTGACTATAAGCTCCATGAGGTCAAGAACTTTGTCTTCATCTTATTATTACCTAATAAGGAATCAGCAAACCATGTTCTACTGGCCAAATCTGACCTGCTGCTTGTTTCTGTGAAGTTTGATTGGAGTACATCCAAGGCCAAGTGCTTACAAATCATCTATGGCTGCTTCTGTCCTGTAACAGCAAAGTTGAATAGTCATGACAGAGACTATATAGCCCACAAAGCCTAAAATACTTGCTAGCTGCCACTCTACAGAAAGCTACATGTTGATGGCATATGTGTCTGGGTTATATTATATACTTGTTGAATATTTATTGTAAATAGTTATTTCTAAGCAGAGAAATTTAATTTGTTTTTAGGGTTGATACTGAAGAGAAAGATATCTGGTTTCTTTTTTTTTCTGTTTCTAATTTAGAGCAATTCATAAATACTAATTTCAGTGGTGAAAAGAGGAAGAGGAAATTCTGTTAAGATTAGAGAATGCAGTTTTTAGATCACAGATTGCTTTAAGGAGTATGCCATCTTGTTTAATTTTCATAATGACCCAATTAGGTCAATATTATGCTCTCTGTTATGCAGGAAGATAAAATTAGGTCACTCAACTAGTAAGGGGCAAAGCCAAGACTCCATTGGGCTCTGACTTCAGGTTTCAGTCTTCCCTTTGCTTCTGTTCCACAGCAAATACCATCTTCCAAAGAGAGTAAATCTAGATACCTCACTAGGGCTATTTCATACATCCAGCAGTTCCTATTAATAAGTATATATCTTGAAGTATATCTCAGGCTTCTCAAATTAGATAAGATGTAAGCATTATCTTACATCTTAGCATAAGATGTAAAGATGAAAGGGTGACAGCTGGCCTGGCACAGTGGCTCTAGCCTATAATTCCACCACTTTGGGAGGCTGAAGCAGGCAGATTATCTGAAGTCAGGAATTCAAGACCAGCCTAACTAACATGGAGAAACCCTGTCTATACTAAAAATACAAAATTAGCTGGGCATGGTGGCACATGCATGTAATCCCAGCTACTCAGGAGGCTGAGTCAGGAGAATCATCTGAACCTGGGAGAGGGAGGTTGCCGTGAGCCAAGATTGTGCCATTGCACTCCAGCCTGGGCAACAAGAGTGAAACTTCGTCTCAAAGAAAAAAAAAAAAAGAAAAGAAAGGAAAAGAAAAGAAAAGAAAAAGGAAAGGGTGACAGCTATTTCAGAGCACAAACAATGCCATAATTTTTGTACCCCCACAACCTCTAGAAGAATGCAACGTAACAACCAAGGGAGATAGCCAATAATTAGCAAATGTAATTGTATTCTAATACCCAATACAATATAAAAAGAAGTACTCTCTAAAGGCCTGAAAAACTGAAAATATTTTCTTGAAATCTCAAATGCCCATAACAACAATAAAATGATAGGTACATGGATTTTCTTAAAAATTTTAGATTCTTTGTATCATTTACTGCTTTTTCAGATTCTTCGTATCATTTACTGCTTTTTCAGGTTCTTCAACTGTTTGCTTTACTAAATAAATGTGAAATTAAAAGGCAGTGAACATAAACATGGGTATTTTATAAAGCAACTAATAAACCCAAAAAATTATCCTAGAACATGGGAAAGAAAGACAAAGCAGGAAAACTGTGAGAAAAAGACAGAAGATATGACTGACGAGGTCATGGAGAAAAGGGAATGCTTATACATAGCTAGTGGAATATAAATTAGTTCAGCTACTGTGGAAAGCAGTTTGGTGATTTTTCAAATAACTTAGAACTACCATTTGACTCAGCAATCCCATTGTTGAGTATGTACCCAAAGGAATACGAATGATTCTGCCATAAAGTCACTAGCACGTGTATGTTCATCACAGCACTATTCATGATAGACAAGACATGGAATCAGTGCAAATGCCCATCAATGGTAGAATGGATAAAGAAAATGAGGTACATATACATCATGGAATACTACACAGCTATGAAAGTGCATGAGATCATGTCTTTGCAGCAACATGGATGGAGCTGGAGGCCATTATTTTAAGCAAACTAACGTAGGAATGGAAAACCAAATACTGCATGTTCTCACTTATAAGTGGGAGCTAAACATTGAGAACATATGGGCACAAATAGGAGAACAATAGACATGAGGGCCTAGTCGAGGGTAGAGAATGGGAGGAGGATGGGGACTGAAAAACTACCTGTTGGGTACTATGCTTGTTACCCAGGAGATGAAATCATCTGTATACCAAAGCCCTGCAACCTGCAATTTACCTATGTAACAAACCCTGAACCTAAAATAGCAGTTAAAAATAAATAAATGAATAAATAAATAAAAGATCTGAAGGACAGAGCAAAGGATTCAATGTCTATATGGTAAGAGTTTTAGGGAATGACAGAATTAGTGAATGAAGAAGAGATACACAGGGACTTTCTAAAGTAAACAGAATAGCTATATACCAATAGATCTAATAGATTCCCCAGAAAGGTACGTTTATCAAACATCAAACAACAAATATAGTTTTGATCATGGTATATTAGGAATTCTGCTGGTATTTGTAAGATTATTTAAGGGGTAAAAAAAGAATTTATAGTAGTGATTAAGACTTTGATTAGGAGAGTGGAAATTTCACCAGTCACATTATTCTAAAAGATGACAAAGATATGTCTACCTAAGACTCAGTCCTTTCTGCTTTTTTATTTATTCATCTACTGTGTGTGGTTGCTGGGCATGCAATGCTAGATGCCGGTTTTACACAGTAGAATATGGCATGTTCCTTGTCCTCAGGGAGTGCATAGTCAGATGAGAGACAATTTCAATAGATGTGGCCCTCAGGAAAGGTTTCTTAGTGGAAGAAATTTTCCTGTCCACTCAGGAAGGAAAGGACATTATTGGCAGAAAAACCAATGTATGCCAAAGCACAGACGCAAAAGAATACTACTTCAATCCTCAGAGTCCTGGGTTTTTCTCCACTTCTTTAACCGATACTTTCAATTTTGCAGCACTGGAACTTTCAGACCAACTATTTCCTAAGAAAATTGACATCTTCCTTCGTTTTTTCAATGATATTTTCCAAATGAAGAAGTACACAAATTAAGGCAAAAGATTTAAAAGGTTAAAGAAAGAAAAGGACAAGTGTCTTAAACACAAAGGAACTTGCACCTCTGAGAGTGAGCTATCCTCAGAAGTAAGAGATTTAATATGAAATATCTTGCCTGTCTAATTCATTGAGAAAGCCCCAAGGCAGAAACCTGTTTACTCTATGGCTTATGCAATGCTGAACTGGCTGTCAACATTCAAGTCATAAATAATAATAATAATGGCACAGGAAAGCCAATAAATGCAAAAGCAAAGGCTTTCATTGTAATGTTAACTCATCCAAATTGTACATGTATAATCTCTCTTAATATCTGGATAAACTTTCCAGGGCTGTTTTGTTATATGAAAAATGTGTAATATAGTCAAGTTGCGATTTTTATGAGAATCTTAGATTTTCACAATTTGGTCCTTTTCTAAGGCTTGTGGTTTAAAGCCTTCACATTATATTTATAAGAAGTTTCATGTTAAGGAATAGAAGCAGACTCTTTCGTATTTGTAGATAACACTTTTCTTCCTGTATGGAAACAATAGCATGTGCATGATGGAACCTAGTTTTTTTAGTAGAGGTCATATATTTGCTCAATGACCTTCTCATCAGATCCAGCTTAGGACCAGCAGCTTACTTTCTCATTACAGTATAGGGCTACCAGAAAGGAATAATTGTGTTGCCTGAGACAGAAAGCTGATAGTTCACTTCTGTAAGCACTTATGTGGGATGGAAGCCCCAGCCTCTAACTTATCACTGGCCACACACTCTATTTCATTAGGGTAGAAAACCACTCACCATACCTTCAAATTCACTTAACTAAGTTATTTTTAATTCAACTTAATAAATATTTATTGACCTCCTTGAATATGTCTGTGTTTAAAACATATGCTAGGCACAGTGCAAAATACACAGATTGAAATATAGTTACTACTCCACAAACCCACAGAATTGTAATCCATAGAAATAGTGGTCAATTACACAAGGATTTAGCAAGATAATACACAATTAAAGAAGTATAAAGTACTTTGAGAGTTTGTAGAGAGAAATTACAGGAAAAGATCTGAAGCAAATTCTTAGGAAATAAACCACTAAAGATAACATTTTAAAGATGGACAGAATTTTTTAAAATCAAAATTTATTCAGTTAATAACATATTAATCTTGAGTAAATGTAGCCCCAGTTACACAAAAATATACTTTGAGTTTCTAATATCTCCAATTTCAAGATTACTCATGTAAAATTCTTACTACATTCATGTTATGGAGAAGTTGTTAAACAGCAACAATTGAAAGATCATCTTTAAACTAGTAAAAGAAGTAAAGAGAAAACTTATTCATGAAATTCACTTTTAAGCTACATTTATAAAGCAGTCTCCTAGGAATTACAATTCTACTCAGTTTCCACTGAGCAATTGTATAATCACAACTACAGTACTGAAACTAAGTGAGAGGAAATTCAAAATTACTTTGTAAAAGAAACAAAAAAGTTTCTGTGCTTCTGGATTGGTAGGAGAGATTTGTTAAATAGTTCTGACAAGACCCTTACATAATCTAAAAACAAAATAAGATGTAACCACTAATAAAATTGACATTTATATAATATATATCTAAAAACATTCTCCTAAAAATGATGATTTTTGGGGTGGCACAATTTGCACCCATATAAGACTGTGAATTTAAATGACAAATGTTATGTGTGTCCTGACTGCTCTACTGGTCAGCTATTCCCCCATCTCTCTTCTTCTCTGTGGGCTTCCTATTCCCTGAGGCCCAGCAATATTGAAATTAGGCCAATTATAACCCTGCAATGGCCTCTCAGTGTTCAAGCGAAGGGAAGAGTCACTTTTTCTTCACTTTAAATCAATCACAAACTAGAAATGATTAAGCTTGGTGAGTAAGGCATCTGAAAGCCAAGATGGGCTGAAAGCTGGGCCTCCTGAGCCACACAGTCAGCCAAGTTGGGAATGCAAAGAAAAAGTTCTGGAAGGAAATTAAAAGTGCTACGCCAGTCAACACACAAATGATAGAAGGAGAAACAACTTTATTGCTGATATGGAGAAAGTTTTAGTGGTGTGGACAGAAAATCAAACCAGCCACAATATTGCCTTATACCAAAGCCTGATCCAAAGCAAAGTCCTAACTCTGTACAATTCTGTGAAGGCTAAGAGAGGTGAGAATGCTGCAGAAGAAAGTTTAAAGCTAGAAGAAATTTGTTCATGCTGTTAAAAGAAAGAAGCCATCCTCGTATCATAAAAGTGCAAGGCGAAGCAACAAGGGCTGATGCAGAAGCTGCACGTTTTCCGGAAGATCAAGCTAAGAACATTGATGAACGTGGCTGCACTAAACAACAGACTTGCATTGTAGATGAAATGGCCTTCTGTTGGAAGAAAATGCATCTATGACTTTGAGAGTTAGAGGAGAAGTCAAGGCTTGATTTCAAAGCCTCAAAGAACAGGCTGACCCTTGTTAGGGGCTAATGTAGCTGGTGACTTTTCAAGCTGAAGCCAAAGTTCACTCACCTTTCCAAAAACCCTGGGGCCATTAAGCATGATGCCATATTCTCTCTGCCTATGCTCAATAAATGGAGCAACAAAACCTGGATGACAACATATCTGTTTACAGCATGGTTTAGTGACCATTTTAAGTACACTGTTGAGGCTCACTGCTCAGAAAAAGATTCCTTTCAAAATATTACTGCTCACTGACAAGGTACTTGATCTGATGGAGATGTGCGGGGAGATGAATGTTGTTTTCATGCCTGCTTAAACAATATAATTCATCTTGCAGCCCATGGATTAAGGAGTAATTTTGACTTTCAAGCTTTATTATTTAAAAAGTACATTTTGTAAGGCTATAGCTGCCATAGGTGGTGATTCCTCTGATGGATGTGGGCAAAGTAAATTGAAAACCTTCTGGAAATAATTCACCATTCCAAATGCCATTAAGAACATTCACGATTCATGGGGGAAGGTCAACATATCAACATGAACAGGAATTTGAAATAAGTTGAGGGGTTCAAGATGTCAGTGGAGGAAGCGACTGCAAATGTCTTGGACATAGCAAGAGAACAAGAATTAGAATTGAAAGCTAAAGATGTGACTGAATTGCTGCAATCACATGATACATCTTTAATACATGAAGAGTTCTTATGGATGAGCAAATAAAGTAGTGTCTTGAGATGACGGATGTGCTGTGACCGTTGTTGAAATGACAACAAAGGATTTAGAATGTTACATAAACTTAGATGACAATGCAGCATCAGGGTTTGAAAAGATTAATTCCAATTTTGAAAGATGTTCTACTGTTGGGTAAAATGCTCTTCAACTGCATTGCATGCTACAGAGATGCACACTGAAACTGTGAAGTTTCATTGCACATTGGAATTTGTGCCACATTGGAAGTGGAGTCAATCTGGCAAACTTAATTGTTGTCTTATTTTAAGAAATTGCTCTACCCACTCCAACCTTCACAGCCACCACCCCGATCAGTCAGTAGCCATCGACACTTAGAGCAAGACCCTCCATCAGCAAAAACTCGCTGAAGGCTCAGATGATCATTAGAATTTTTTCATAATAAACTATTTTCAATTAAGTCTTGTATATTTTTTATTAGACATAATGCCATTTCACACTTAATAGACTACAGTATATTGTAAACATAACTGTTTTGTACAGTGGGAAACCAAGAAATTTGTGTGACTCGCTTTAATGTAATTTTTACTTTATTGTGGTGATCTGCAATTTAACCTGCAATGTCTCCAATGTATGCCTGTAGAATTAAATGGACACAATTATTCTATGACATTCACATTTAAATATTCTAATTATAAAACATTATACTGAGAATTATAGTTATATCAAGCTTCTGTTTGATCTAATTGTATAATCATGTTATGGCAATATAACTAATAGAGGAAACATCAAAATTATTTTCATCTCGTAGGGGAAAAGCCTCTTGCTGTGGCTCTAGACCAGGCATCCCCAAACTATGGCCCACGGGCCGCATGCGGCCCCCTGAGGCCATTTATCCGGCCCCTCACTGCACTTCAGGAAGGGGCACCTCTTTCATTGGTGGTCAGTGAGAGGAGCACAATATGTGGTGGCCCTCCAGCGGTCTGAGGGACAGTGAACTGGCCCCCTG
Organism: Saimiri boliviensis; assembly: GCF_048565385.1. Lineage (NCBI taxonomy): Eukaryota > Metazoa > Chordata > Mammalia > Primates > Cebidae > Saimiri > Saimiri boliviensis. Next base: position 24,718,797 of record NC_133463.1, read on the forward strand.
TGTAAAAGGTTTGGGGACACCTGCTCTAGACTTTCAGGAGGAGGCTTGTTAAAGGAGAATGAATGTAGAAGATGGCTCACTTTTTTCAGGTTGTATCCAGAGCTTGGTGTAGAGACATTTCTTGTTGCCCAAAGAGGATGTGCTATGCCAGGGAAGTTCCTCAGTGAAGAGAGAATTCCTAGGAAGCCTTGTGCTTGCTTTCAAGAACAGAGGAAGGAAAGAAGGTTCTTTGTTAAGGAAATGCCTTCTCAGAGCTCTTGGTAACATCTAACCTGTGACAGGACCACAAGGTAGAGTTGGGAGACCAGCTGCCAGTAACTCCTCATTCAGTTCAAGTGGGAAAGTTGAATCTAAAGGTCTCAAGTGTCTGCCAGTTCAGGAAGCCCCAGGAAGTGCTTTGGAGTGCCTTTGTAGAGGATGAAGGTGGTCCGATGAAGGAACCGTGCCTTAGAGTCCTTAACCCCAGCAGGGTGGCATCCAGTTCACATGAGATGCTGGACCTGGCTTCCTGTGCCATCAGAACCAGATGCTCATTTTTCCTTGAGGATCTGGCCATTCAGAGGATTCCCTGGTGGTTCTCCCAAGCCCTACCAAATACCTCATTTCCAACATTAGAGACATAAGTATGCATTTTGGAATGTTTAAATTCTTCCATAATACATTTTATCTGATTTCATCTCTCTTTTTAGGTTATTGAGATTTCTCTCAGCTGTCAGAGCTCTCAAACTATCACCAAGAGCTTTTCTTTCATGGGAAATAGCTGTCTTTAATAATAGTAATTTGCTAGAGTTTTTGTGGAAGTATTTAGGCTTGTATTTTATACATGTCCAGTCTTTACATGGATAGCTGATGTTATCATCAGCTTTGGATAGATTCACCTCTGTTTTTATGAGTTAAACTTGTTGTTTGTCGGATATTTAATAAAAATTCATTCTTTAATATGGTTTCAAAAGGAACTAAACTTTCTCCTAAAGTTTTTGCATCTTCCTTTCTAATGCTTTTCCCTAACACAGGAATGCTTTCTAAGCTTTAAGATTTTGAATTTGATCATTAAGTGCATTGTATCCATTATTTTGTTTCATTCAGTTAATTTGGTGTACATTTGGTTGGTTTTTTAGTTTTCAAAAACTTTTTTTTTTGAGACAGAGCCTCCGTTGCCCAGGTTGAAGTGCATTGCCGTGATCTCGGCTCACTGCAACCTCTGCCTCCCAGGTTCAAGCGATTCTCCTGCCTCAGCCTCCCAAGTAGCTGGGATTACAGGCATGCATCACTAGACTCAGATAATTTTTGTATTTTTAGTAGAAATAGGGTTTCACCATGTTGGCCAGGCTGGTCTGGAACTCTTGACCTTAGATGATACACCCACCTCAGCCTCCCAAAGTGCTGGGACTACAGGCATGAGCCACTGCACCCAGCCTCAAATACGTTTTTGACTCAGTCACATCAGTTGTTTTCTTCAAAACGCCTTTTGATTTCTGTTCTAAGAGGTCTGCATTCTCTGATGCATTTATTATATCCAGTTCCACATGTCCTCGCCATTCACGTTGTCTTCTTCAAAAATAGCAACCCAGTCTCATCTTTAGCAAGAGATCACCCAGAGACTTCATTTGACGTAGTCATTTAAGCTTATCTCCTAGATACTTTAGGATATTCTGCCATTTTACTCTCTTTAATGTGTTTGCTTCTTTCCATTCCTCATCCTTTTATGAAAGCCACTTCAACTTCCTTGGGGAGTGAAATTTTCATTCACAGCATCTTTTAGTGCTGTCTGAAGTTGTTCTTCATTTCTATGATATGTTTTGAAGACTGTTTTAGTGGCAGCTACTTAAAATTGGATGTGTGTTGATGCATATTCTAAAAACTGAATCTTTCTTGTAATGTCAGGCATCAGCTCAACTTGTTCTAAATATTTAAATTTCTCTTCTCAAAGGCCTATTCTAAAAATCTCTATTTTAAACCCAAGTAGAGACCTGGAGACTTACAGCTTTTTATTAATGATTTTGGTTTTGTTTTGTCTTTTGTTTTGTTTTGTTTCTGGTTCTTTGTTCTTAAGTCTGGCTTAAAGTTGATTAAAGGCCTTCAATTTCTTTCTCAAAGAGGTTAAACCTCTCAAGAATTTGATATTTTCTCCCTGAAGGGCAGAAATTCCACCATCCAGTTCTTCATCCTGCTTGCTTCAAGTAAACTTCCAATGGTTAAATATCCCCCCATGATTATCAATGCCACCACACCTGTAGCTCCATGGGCTCTGCATGTGGTCTCAGGGCCTTGGCAGTGCTACTACCACCTGGCATTGATCTCCAGGCCCAGCACAGTGCAAAGCATCACGACCATCGATGGCTTCTCCATGGCCCTGACCCTTCTTTTCAAGAACTCAGTGACCATAACAGATTGTAGAGGGCACTGGTGAACATTCCACCGAGGGCCAAACCAGTATAGGGCAACCAGGACAGACAGTGGAAGTGGGAAGGGAGGACAGTTTCTCCCAATGTTCTCCACATCACGAAATACCTAGGTAATAATAACATTGCATGCCTGAGGGATATGAACTGAGGCTACTGGAGGATATGGATGATGGCCAGGGGCTCCAGCTACCCCAGGCCCTCAGTCAACTAAGAGCAGCAATGTCACACTATAACCCATTTGGGTTACTGGCTGGACAATACTGTGGTGGAGGATTCCCAGGCTCCTGACCCTGGTCCGTGCTCTTTGTTTTCTTGAGTAAATATTTTATTCTGCAGCCCTGGAGATGTCATCCTACTCGTGGAGGTCACAGAAAACTGTACTCTCAGCGTTTTGTTGTTCTGTGTCTGGCCTGCCTTGAATGACAAGGGGCTTGGGACAGGAGGGCTAATGGAAGGTTTGGCTTCTTTCACTCATTTTACATTTAAAAATGAAAGAAGTAAGTGAGATTTTGATAGTCCATACATTTCAAGAGTATGCAACTCAACTGTAAGGAAAGAGTGATTTTCAGAGTCTTTTTCTACATGGTGAAATGTTTGGAGACATAGAAGTCTTCAGGGAACTAATGATCAGAATGATCATCTTTGACGCAGTGGTAGGAGTGCTGGGCCACCTGAGCTCCTCCCTAGCATGGAGGCTGTCCCTGGGCAAACTATACTAACCCACATTTATGGGACATTTCTGCATTCCAGGTGGGAACCAATTGCTTTACCGGGGTTAGCTCATAACATTATGAGATAGGTACTTATATTTTTAGTTCTTATAGGTGGATTAACTAAGGATTGTAGAGGTTCTATAACCTGTCTAAGGTTTACAGAACTACTAGACACTTGATTTTAACCCATTTTTTTATGATACAAGACATGGCAGACTATAAGTGAAGAAGTATTCCAAGTAACAAGTAGGGTGCTTTGGTTGAATATGGAATACATGTTGGATATCATCTGAGAATAGTGGGAAGGTAATTTGAAATCATTAATTGTGGTAGCTCTTGGGTAGCAGTTTTTTTAAAAGCTACTTAATTCTTCAGGCTGGAGTTTTACAAACTGTTTCACCAATTTCTGACGTTTCTGAATGTATGCCTTGATGGGTGTTGGGGTGGAGTATTAGACTAGTCACTTGGTCTATAGACTCACCACTCCCGCCCTACTTAAAACAGAGCATTTCTACTTTTATCTGTATTATAATTTAGTGAAACACTCATTTTCAAGAAAGGGTTCTATTGCTGAAATATAAAAGTTTGACTACTCTTTGGAACAATGAAAAGACACTGGAGCTATTTGAGAATGGAGAGACATGATAACAGATAAGCTGCAGTAAGGTGCAGATATTTATGTAAGATAGATTGGCATGGAAAGGGCAAATGTAGGACAACCAGAAAGGATGATATTTACACTGAAAAAATAATAGCTTTTCTATTTCTGTATTTGTATTGTTAATTTTGTAAACAAGGACCTTAAACATTTTTAAGTATTACTTCCAAAAAGCAACTGCAGTTTGTCTATTTGTTAATGTAACATCATTGGCTCCTTCTGAGTCTCTTTCCATAAATAAATGGTCCTCCTCCTTCTGGCTTCAAAGGGAGCCCTGCCTTAAATGAAATTCTCTTTGAAAGCAGATGTCAGGCCATTTTAGCTTCCAATATGCTCCAGTTTTCGGCTTTAGATTAAAGTAAAACAGGGAATTCGTTTTCACTGCAGGACTGATGTGACTCACCTGGGCTTTCAAAGCTGTAAGATCCCAGAAGATCAGAATGAGGCTTACTGGCCTCCCTTTGTCCTGTGGCCACCCTGTGTCAGCTCAGCTTCTGGTTCTTTTACTCTGCAGCGCCCTCCCAGGTGCGGTTCACACTGGTACCCTATGCAAGGCCAGCCCAGGGATTACGTAAAGGTAAAGTGTCAGTGTCTGAGGAAGGAAGAGGTTTCCTACATTTTGTGCAAGGGGTGAATTTGAGTTCAAGCTGGCATGCATTTCTGTACTTGAGAATAAAGTGCCATAAACACATCCAGAGATAACGTCCACAAACACCTGTCACTTCTCCCCCAATAGCTCCAACAATTTCATCATCTCTGGTTCGATTAATGGCTTGCTGGCGAGGGCCAGCATAAAATGCCACCTCCATCAAATAAAACCCTTTTATGTCACAGAGACGTCTTGTATAGAATCTGTTATTTCAAAGGAAGGACTACCCTGTCTGATTTGAAATATAGGAAGGATCTCTTTCATTGTAACATTAACACACATAACAAATCTTTATTACGAACTTGTTACATTTCAGACAGTATTCTAGTTACTAGGGAGGTGGCAACAAGCAAAGCAAAAATCCCTACCCACCCAGTACTGCTTTCCAGTGGAGAGATACAGACAAAGTAAAAAAGTAAAATCACAGTGTGTTAGAAAATGCTAACTGCAAATGCATGAGTCTGATCTGGAATCATTAGGGATTGTAAGTTTAAGTAGGGTTATCAGGGAAGGCTGTGGAAGCAAACCATGTCGAGATAGGCTAAGGAAACAGCAAAGACAAAAGCCTGTGGCAAGAGAATGCCTACAGCAGGCGTCCCCAAACTATGGCCTTTGGGCCGCATGTGGACCCCTGAGGCCATTTATCCAGTCCCCCGCCGCACTTCAGGAAGGGGCACCTCTTTCATTGGTGGTCAGTGAGAGGAGCACAGTATGTAGCGGCCCTCCAATGGTCTGAGGGACAGTGAACTGACCCCCTGTGTAAAAAGTTTGGGGACGCCTGGCCTACAGTATAGCATAGACAGAAAAAGAGCCAGAGAAACTGCCATGCTGAGAGCTGAGGAAAAGGGCAGAAGAGGCCAAGGGGAAAGGAAGTGGGGAAGAACATCTAGGCCCAGGTAGACATTTACTCCGTATCAGCTGGAAAGCCACCAGAGCGTATTGACTCGGGGGTGTGCTTGCCATAATCTCCATGCTTGCTTTTGCACATGACCGCTTGAGGCGCTGCACTAAAAGGATGAGCAGGAGAGGAAAGAATAGGTAGAACTGTGGCATTTGTGCTTATCCAAACAGAAGGGCCACAGCCCTTGCTGGAGGAATGGAGAGAAGTGGATGGATGCTGGTATAGGGCTTGAGTGGAAAAACCAAGGAGGTCTCCAAGGCGTTTAGCTGCAACCCTGGGAGGGTGGAGTTGTCACCAACAGAAGTGGGACACTGCGGGGGGAGTCAGATGGGGGAGGAAAGAATCGAGCAAGCCTGTCATAAACCTGCTGCTTGTCCCTCCTATCTCCATTTAAAAAGTGAAAGAAAAAGGTTTAAAACATCCAAATATGCTGATTAAAAGTATTTTGGAATTTCAGACATATATATGAAAGTTTTGTTTGTAAAGAAAAGAAAGTTGAAGGCTCTCGTGAAGCAATTTAAAAAGATCACAGTGTCAAGATGGGTTCCTCTTGAAAAGGAATACATCTTTCTGATTTTACTTTAAAAACTAGACACATGGTCATCGTTGGTCATTGCAGTGGAGCTGTGGCAAGTTAGAAAAGAAGGGATGCTAAACCCTGTCCAGGGGACATGGGATCCCATATGTATATATGAAATTCCCAAGTATTTTTAATCAACATTATAAATAACATAATAGAAATATATCATCAGAGGATTTGGGGAAAATCTCTTATTCACCATGATACCCTCAGAACCTAGGGTGAGCCTGACACAGAGCAAGTATGCAGTCACTGAGTTCAATTGGATTTCCCAGTGTGGAGGCTTACATATGTAAGTTTGTTCTTAAATCATTCCTGTTTTTATGGGTATTTACAAACTATAGGATTGTATTAGTCCCAGCCAAAAACTTTGTTCCATTCAGATGATTATGTTCCATTCAACTAAAAAGCAACCATAGCTCCAGCCAAAACAGACTAGTTGCCTCCCATCAAGCTAATCACTAAACACAGAATTTTTCCCTCCTAACCAGCTGACACGCTGTGAAAATAAACTGGTTACCACAGCAAACGAGGAGGGTGGAGTTGTGCACACTTGGAGAGGATGGAACCGGCTGCTCGTGTCCCCTGGACAGGGTTTAGCGTCCCTTCTTTTCTAACTTGCTCCACTACTATGACCAACTATGACCATGTGTCTATTTTTTAAGTAAAATCAGAAAGGTGTGTTCCTTTTGAAGATTACTTGACATTCTGATTTTTAAAAATTGCTTTAGGGAGCCTTCAACTTTTTTTTCTTTACAAACAAAAAAATAATGATAATGCAATTAATCCAATGAGATTCTTTATGCAGATGCCTCCTGCAGGTCTCATTTTCTCATCAGAAGCACACACCTGGTACCATCTGCCTTGAGCAAGCTACATTTTGGATCCCTTTTTCATGGTTCTTTCTGCTGCTTAAAAAAGGGAGAAAAAGGCCCTCCCACTTTATTTTATGTATCTCCCACCTTGAGAAAGTATGATTTTTGCCCATTCTCTAAAAGCTTTAGGAGAATAATAAAGGTCAATATCTGTAACACTTTGAAAAGTACTTTTGAGTACATTATCAAGTATAATTTTCATATCACTGTCTTGATTTTGTAAAGAAGAACATCAAAAGCTTTGATTGAATTCTGAATGAAAGGTTTAGGAAGCAGTATTCTATGGTGCTATGTTTTATTCAGTAAGTTGTCTGAAATGTGGACAATTTTCCGTTTTCTTTGGTGACCTTCAAATAAAAAATGGAAAGATTTTTATACTTCAGTTAATAATTAAATTTTTTTTTCCTGAACATGGAAGTTATAACCACTAGAAATTTCTTCAATCCTTATCTGTTTTTGTTGCTTTTATTTTTGGTTTTCCCTTCTACTTATAACATTCAAGTAGAACAAAAAAGTAACAGAGGTTTTGGATCAGAGGTTCGGATTCTGTCTTTTCCACATAATTGGGTCTGTGTGTGTGTGTGTGTGTGTGTGTGTGTGTGTGTGTGTATGAGTGAGACAGAGAGAGAGAGAGAAAGAGAGAGAGAAAGAGAGAGAAAGAGAGAGAGAAAGAGAAAAACTGAACTGAGATACTTTGGGTAAGTTATGTAAATTCTTTATGTCTGGGTTTGATCCTCTAAAAAGCAGGGATAATGATAAGCACCTTGCAGAGTCTTTGTGAGGATTACCTGGGTTAGCGCATGTAAAGCACATAATACTGGGCCTGAAGTATAATAAGCTACCTCTTTATTCTTTTCCTAACCTCTGAATGATGAAGGTCCTCAGGGATTGGTGCTGATTCCTCTCTTTTGTGTGTGTACACATTCTCTCTAGGTGGCCACACCCATTACTGTGCTTTAAGTACTATTCATCTGTCCACCAGCTTCTACCTCCCAAATGTATGTGTTTGGTTCTCTCAGCTTAGATGTTTCACAGGATCTCAAACTTAACGTCTAAATTTGAATTTTTCTATCCCACAAACATTTCCTTCCTGTAGTCTTCTTCATTTTGGTAAATAACACCACCATCTGCCTGGTTAGTTAAGACAGAAACCTAGGAATCATCTGATTCATCTTTTCCCTCCTTTCTGAAACACAACCCACTACCAAATTCTGCTTCCTCCATATCAGTATATATCTCAGATCTGCCATGTTTTCTCTTAATCGTTGCTAACCTCCCTCACCCCAGCCCCATCTAAATCACCATCATCTCCCTTCAGCATGGCTGCCTGAGGTCCATGCTTCCACCCTTACCCAGCTCTATTGCCTTCCCCACACAGAAATTGTGGTGATCTTTGGAAGATGTAAATCAGATGGCACTCTCTTACATAAAACCCATTTAATGGAGCCTTGTTGCACTTAAAACTTAAACTCCATAACCTTTAGAACCTTCACACCAGAGATTCCTCATGACCACGAACTCCTTACTCACTACCCCCTGCTCTGACTGACTGTTTTGGGGGTGCCCAAGACCACTCTCAGGCTAAATGATTCACTAGAAGGATTCAAAGAACTTAGAAAACTGGTTGTACTCATGGTCATGGTTTATTGTGGCAAAAGGATATGGGCTGAAATCAATAAAAGAAAAAGATACGTAGCTTGGAATGCAGGAGAAACCAGCCATCAATTTCCAGTTGCCCTCTTCCAGGGTCACACACATAGCACTTAATTCTCCCAGCATTGGCATATGTGACAACACATAAGTTGTACTGACAACCAGGAAAGCTCCCCTGATCCTCGATGTCCAAGGCTTTTATTGGGGATCAGCCACATAGGCATGAAGCACCCATGGGACTGACCTTAATTCCTCAGTTTCCAGCCTCTCTAGAGGCCATGTCGACACCACATGGCCACCACAAATCACATTATTAGCGTAAACTCTCTAGTGTGGACCATGGCCCATGTAGACAAAGACACCATTATCAGGCAGGGTATTCCAAGTATTTAGAGGTTGTTTTTTGGGAGCTGGCCAAAGGTTGTCAATTGTTTGGACAACCCAGGCCTGCTGAATTAATCCTTTACTGCACACTCAGCAGCTGGCAGTTCCTAGAGCAGACCAAAGCCTTTTCCTCCTTGGGCCAGTGTCCCGGGTGCCTCTTCCTCACTCTTCAGGTCTTACTTTAAATATCACCTCTTCAAAGAGGCTTTTTCTGACCACCTGACATAAGTCGGTCCATTCCCTTTATTTTCCATCAGAATCTTGTTTGAATGCTTTGAAATACTTGAGTCCTGATTATGTTTGTGTGTTCATATTTACTTGTCTATTGCTTGTGTCCCCAACTAGATCTGAAGATCCATGCGGACAGGGATCATGTTATTCCTCTGCCTCACACGTTGTGTGAGACGTGATAGTTATTCAAAAGACATTCGTTAAATGATGGGAGCTGTCATTTGTATGTTATATATTTGCGTGTTGTGTGAGTGTGTGCATGTGTGTGTATGTGTGTATACTTGTCTCTTTGGGTTTTATTTGTAATTTTAATGAATGTTTTACAAGTTATTCTAGTTTGGCATTCAAAGATAAGGATATTCTGCCTGCTGTATCTGTAACCTCTTGGGTTGATTAGACAGACCTGGTGGTCAGGAAATTTCTAGTTTCTATTTCTCCAGGTGTTTCTTTGTGAAACTGCCCACTTTGTGAAGGAATGAGAGACCAGTCAGAAAGTCACCTGTTCTTTCAGCTCCTTACCAGAGTTACTGGCACAGCTCAAGATCTATTATGATCATGCCTCCATTTGCTTTGTGAATTGCATGTGTATGACATTTACACTTTAACTGAACCAGTGCTATTCAGTGAATTTCCAAGAATTAATGTATCATAGCTCAGTAAGACTTTAAAGTAAGTATGACATTTTGTTTTGAATTTGACTAATATATTTCACTAATAATGACTATAAAAATAACTGAATAAAAATGTGTCTTTTTAGTTCAAAGAAACTTCACAGAGAGAAAAGAGATAAATACATTCAAAAGATTCTGATTCACAGTGATGTGTGTAATTTTGGAAATGTCACTGTAATAAACAGAAACTTCTCTCAGTTTTGAAATTTAAAAAAAACCCTCTTAATTGCCCATGGCAGTTTTCAGAATATTCTTTTATTGTAATGAAATCATATGACATATATTTCATTCAGATTTTGTACAAGAATTTTAGAGACTATAGTACTTTTAAATAAAGCACAGTTGTAAAAACCTTCTGTGAGTGCACATTTTCTATTTCAGTACAAAAGCCTTGGCATGTCATTTAAAGCTCAAAGCTCTGGATAATTAAGAACCAGCTTATATGTACAGCTTCATCTTCCAATCACCTAGAACTACTCCATGCCAGCCTCATTGCCTACTTTTTCCAGCCCTCATATATTTTAGGTTCTAGCTGGAACCCCTGGGGTTGAGAATATTGACTTGAACATACGAACGACATCAATGTGCCTAAGAGCTAATTAGCATCATACAGAGAACACCTGCCAGGCATGAGGAGAGCTGGGCTTTGGTCTCAGTCTTTCCTCTGATTAGCTGGATTACTTGACTACAGCTCACTGAACCTCAGTTTTTTCATTTGTAACATAAGAACATTCAACAAGACTATCTCTAAATTGCTTCCAGCTCTAAAATCCTGGATATTATCTTTTTTGTGTCAGTAATCTAGAGGACTTCATTAATTATATAGAGATTCAATTGTGCTCAAGCACCCACATGGACAATTCAGCCTCATCAAAGGTGAATGACTAGCAAGTTGCTTATAATAAGTGGTCACTGCTTTTAGAGATAAATCAATTTAAACTTCTCATTACTTTAGTGGTACCTCCAAGGCTAACTAGTATGACAACGATCTCTCTTTTTGCTAGAACCTGGATTTGGAATAGATTAATTCTAATAGAAAGTTGTGGGGAAATTTGGAGAACTATCATTTATTGTAGAATGTCTAAACTTCGGATGTACTTGGCTTCCTATGAACAAGATTTCATGGGAACTGTATGGGCTGTTCCTCTCTTACCCATAGCTCTCTCTTTTTCAGAACCTTTCCACTCTCACTGCCATATTCCTAATTCAGATCCTCATTGTCACCTGGACACTTTCAATGCCTATATGATCACCCATTTCCTCTCCCTACTCAAGGCAATTCTGTGCGGTAAGATCAGATTAATATTCCAGAAGTAGGAGTGTCTGTAGAAATAAGTACAAACTCTTTGCCTTGCCAATTAATTCCACAAACAACATAAATCCAACCTGCCTTTAAGGTGTATCTCCCACAAATTAATCATTTATCTTTGGTCCAGCAAAATTGGATCACCACTTGGTCCTAACCATGTCCAGTCTCACCTGCCTCTGCACCTTCATCACCCTTAATAGTTTTTAAAGTTCTGCAAGTTTTTAAATATTACCTCTCCCAAAAGAGCTGAGATGTGTTACCTCTCCTATGAAGACTTAATTTTCCAACTCCAAATGGAAATGACCTCTATCTCCTTTAAATTCATATGTTATTCTGGATGTCTCTCCCATAGTACTCATATTCTGCATTCTATTATTTTGTACCTAACATAATACAGTTACGGAATTTCAGAGCTGCATGAAACCTTTCAGAGTATCCTTATTTGACAGATGTTGTATGCATCCTACAGAATTCTAAACAGGTTGATTTTTCATCTAGCCTATTGCCTTCACTACAGATATTATCACTCACCTTTCCAATTTTGTACCATAGTGTTTTGCACAAAGGAGATACACATTCTATATTTGTTGGATAAATTGGATGGAAATACCTCAACATGGAAAAATGAGTATAGATATACAAATACTTTTTATGTTAATTAATAATACTGTTGCAAGTTACTAATACTGTTGCAAGTTAATAATGTTGAACATGATAGCCTGCAAAACCTTGATTCTTTTATTAGTTCATTCAGCCAGCGTTTATTGAACAACTACTGTGTATTAGGCACTGTGTTGAGTTCTTATTGCCCTGGAGTACTTACAGGTTAGCAACCTGCTTATTATGAGACTTGTGATTAAACCAAAGAGAAAAAGAGCCTTACCACTGAAATTGTGGTAAGAAGAATTCTATCACAGCTTTAATATATGAAGGTGAATATGGTGGACTGCTAGCCATAATGGCTCCATCTTCCATCCTTTCCTGTATCTAGTTTCTTTTTCAATTTGACTTTGTAGTTCTTTACTTCAAAAGGTGTAGTGTATCTGACTTACCCCTGATTCTGAGCTAAGCCACATGGATTGCCTTGGTCAATATAATCTTAGCAGTTGTGCCACAGGCAGAGGCTTGAAAATGCAGTGGCCTGCCTCTGTTTCCTTTCTACTTCATTGCCATGATCACAAGAGCATACTGACAATAGCCTGCTGGAGGATAAGGTAGTCCTGAGTTCCCTGTATCTTTTGAGTTGTAACTGCCCTGGGTCCACTATCAGGCAGTTAACATCTAGACATGTGTTAAGATGTTAACTGCCTGATAGTGGACCCAGGACAGTTACAACTCAGACATCAGCTAAGTCCAGGACATATCAGTCTCTGCAGATTCATGGGCAAAATAAACAGATATTGCATCCGTTGTGGCTGAATCATTGTTTGTTATGCAGCATTATTGTGGCAACAGATAACTGAAACAGTGAGAGGACAATCCTCAGTCCTTCCCTAGCAAGGAACTGACAGTTTGTTCAAGTAGTTTCTTGTTTGTTTAAGTATCCAAGGGTGACTAGATCCAATAGTCATTGGATAAGCAAAGATATTCTGAAAAGTTTATTTTGTTACAAAATTATTGTATTAAATTAGGTTAAATGAAGTAGAACAATACAAAGAACAGTTTTGGATCCTATGGAATTCTCCAGTTAGAAACATAAAAGAGGTAATACTGAACTAGCTCATTTCACCCAGGTTAATTAGTGTGGACATTTCCACTACAGTTGCAGCAGATTAATATGGCTGCTTCTCCACACCAGCAGTTATCAACATGCTAACACCTCCTGAATTATGGATGGTTTAATAAAATTTGACAATGTGATATTACTCTGTGAGAAACAATTCTAGTGGCACTATAAGACTTTGGACAATTGTGATAAATTAAGATGTTGTATTTTTATCATAATTGGTCCTATTATCATTCGCTGATATTTAATATAATCTATAGTGAAAGTTGTTTGTGATGTCTTGAATTTAACAAAAGGGCTCTTTTTTTATTTAGTGGCAACTGCTGCTAAGGTGTCCAAAGTCTTCTGTTTATTGTTAAGGTTTTTGCCTCAAATGCCCTGGCACTTTAGGAGCGTGAATCTCAATCTCAAGTGCAATCTTCCTGACTCCTACTTAAGTGGGGACCTCATGACCAGTAAAAATAATTCATATTCTTATAACTCATATCATGCATGCTGTTACTGATATGTTGCAACATAAAAAATAATTAGTAGTAGTATAAAAAGATGCAGAAAATGACAAGCATTAATGAAGATGCAGAGAAATTAGAACTCTTGTGCCTTGCTGGTGAGAAAGTAAAATGCTGCAGCTGCTGTGGAAAATTGTATGATGGTTTCTTAAAGAGTTAAACATAAAATTACTCTACGATTCAGCAGTCCCACCTCTGGGTAAATACCCAAAAGAATTGAAAGCTGGGAGTCAAACCAGTATCTGTACACCAATATTCGTAACATTATTCACAATAGCTGAAAGGCGAAAAAAGCCTAGATTTCTACTAACAAATGAATAGATGAGTGCAACATAGTGATATGATTTGACTGTGTTCCTACCCAAATCTCATCCTGAATTGTAGTTCCCATAATGCCCACGTGTCATGGGAGGGACCAGGTGGAGATAATTGAATCGTGGGGGCAATTTCTCCCATCCTACTCTTGTGAAAGTTGAGTTAGTTCTCACAAGATCTGATGGTTTTTTAAGGAGCTTCCCCTTTTGCTGGGCACTCGTTCTTCTCCTTCCTGCCACCATGTGAAGAAAAACATGTTTGCTTCCCCTTCCGCCATAACTGTAAGTTTCCTGAGGCCTCCCCAGCCATGTGGAACTGAGTTAATTAAACCTATTTCCTTTATAAATTACATAGTCTCAGGTATTTCTTTATTTGCAGTGTAAGACAGACTAATACATGTGGTATAGACATACAATGGAATATTATTCAGACTGTAAAAGTCATGACATTCTGTCATGTGGTACAATGTGAGTAAACCTTGAAAACATTATGTAAGGTAAAATAGCACACACAAAAGAACAAATATTGTATGATTCCACTTATGTGATGCACCTGGCATAATCAAATTCATAGAGACGGACAATAGAATAGTGGCTATCAGGGGCTGGGGAACATGGAAATGGGGAGCTATGTTAAGGGGTACAGAGTTTTAGTTTGAGAAGATGAAGAAGTTCTGGAGATGAATGGTGATGTTGATTTCACCACAATGTGAATGTACTTAAAGCCACTGAACTATACACCTAAGAATTATTTAAATGGTGATTTTTATGTTAGGTATATTTTACCTTAATAAAAACATGAAAGCAAAAAAAAACTATGAATTAGTGGTTTCAGTGGCATCAGGTACCTTCCATGGTCATTCTGGGGACATTTTCCCTCAGCGTCCAGATAGTCCTTCTCTATTGGAAAAGCCAGCATGATATAGTGTCACAGTGATAAGGGCATAGGCTATAAAGTCAGTTGCATGAGTCTGAACCCCAAGCACAGCTCTGGTGACTATGAGGCAAGGTAATTAACCTATTATTACCGTTAATTCTCTGCTCTGTAAATGGCAATGATAATATCTACCTAAAAAAACTGGTTTTAAAGTATTAAACATTTTGGAGTTCAAAGTGTTAGTTATTTTTCACTAAAGCCTTCTGAAATTCCTTCATTTTGATTTACTAAACACCATTTATGTTAACCACATTTAAAGTTGTAAGTTTATTTAAAGATCAAGGACATACGAAGATCTGCTTAGGTGCTGGAAGAGTATACTGGCATTTCCTGTTTGCAGCTTTAGGTTCTTGAAGAAGAACAAATAGACTTTTACAAACATACTTTTATTATTCAGCACCTGTAGCTTATCAAAGAAAAGTTCAATATAAATAAAAGATCTCTTATAAATATCATTGTGATAAAGATTGTAATTCTCTTCTAAAAATAAAGACAATGTGAAGTTATATGCTTAAATCACTAGAGATAGATACATGCCACTTGCTTTGTAGCCCTAGTGTTTGGCATATTTTAAGTATTTAACACATGTTTTGCATGGAAGGAACAAACACTAACTTCTGAGTGCTAGAGAAGGGTAGATTGAAAACTATAAGGGCATAATGTGAAATGGTGCTGGAAGCATAAACCGTAAGAGAAAGTTCCAATAGTTGAAAGAATTGTCAGAAAAGTTTATTTCTTGCTACTGCAGAGTGTTGGATGAAGTCATATCAAGTTAAAAAAATAAGAATTTTTTTCTTGTGTAAAAATTAAAAAAAGGTATTATGTGGTTATGAGAAATAAAACATGTTCGTATAACAACCCAAAAGTAACTGTTACAGTTTCACTTTGCTGGAGGGGTTGACTTCTATTTGCTCCCTTAGTCAACACTTTGCTTGCACACAACTAAATGTAAAAATGACTAATGGGGCTACAACACATATTGGAAGAGAACAATATGAAGGAAAAAATTGATCGTTTTCATCACAAAGCAAGGTAGTATATCTAGGTATAGTGGGAAAAAAAGTAATAAAAAGTGTTTAAGTGTCTTTGCCAAGAATTTTTTTAATCAAAGCGTTTATGTTTATGAGTTTCCTGATGGAAGCAATGAGTAGTAGTCTTTGCTTAATTTGTTTCGAAGCAATATTGAACAAAATATTCAATAAGAAAAATTATTTGCTGGTCCCCAAGGTATGGGCTATCTGTTAATGTAATAGATATTTTCTGTTTCCCTGTGTCTAGAATTTTAGGTGGTTGCAGGCTGTATATTACCCTTGTCCATTCCCACCATTTTTGCTGACATTAATGGCTGTTTTGTTGCAGAAATAAGGCAATCTGCAGTCAGATTTTTGTTTATGGAATGAGATCATTCTATCAGGTATAAGAGCTCCATTGTCTCTTGTTACACACTCAAGACAGACAAAAAAAATGCTGATAGCAATTATGTGAGTGCATTGGAGAAGAATTAAGACTCAGAAAAGTGTGGTGTTGAAAACATTCACTTAAACATGGGGATGTTTTCAGTAAAGCAGCAATAAACATTGTAAACCGGTAGAGTTGTTTTTGTTCACACTATGTATCTCCTCTACTTCCCAAACCTAGTTAGATTTCACATATCTATAGAGGTGCAAATTTTGAGGAAATGACAATATTTCTTTTGCCAAGGTCTCTTTTGTAAAACCAAGTATAGTAATTGCTAAACATGAAGAGCTTGAAAACAGTTCATTTAAATCAGAAAGTAATTGGGTCCAATAAGCAATGTGCATTCACCTAAATTACCATGGGTAATAAAACTATTGTACCTCTGTTCTGAGTTATTAAAATCCATATGCAGTATTTCTTCTTTCCCAAAAGCATCATGGAAAGATTCTGTCATATTTCTCCTGAATTGGTGAGGGTTTCTGCTTCTGAATGGCTCTCTCTGGTTCCTATAATCTTGCTCTCATTATCTTTTCCTTAAACATCTACTAATCTACCATTCTAGGTGGTACTAAGAACTTTTTCATATACTAGATCATAACTCCTTAATTCTTAGATCATAATTCCAGTTAGAACTTTGCTGTTTTGGGGCAACACATAGAATTTACATTTAAATATTAGTGGATTAGAACAAGGATCTCTGAAGAAAAAATATTAACTATTAGTAGAACTCACTTATTAAGTTGATTGCCCAGTATTCAGCAGAGGTTTAGGATAGTTGGGCAAGCAGGGGTTAACTTTCTGATGATGTTGTCTTTTATTTCATTGAGGAAATAGAAGCAATTACAGGAGAACTTCCACGGACCCCACTACCACGGCTAACCCTCAATGCATCTGAATCCATACACATTCTATTCCTTCCCTCCAGCCCTTCCACTTTATATTGCATCCTATCATGGGCTGAATTTTGTATGTTCCCCTCACCCCTGCCAAATTCATCTGTTGAACTCTTAACCCCTCAGTATCTCAGACTATGACACTATTTGAAAATACAGTGTTGCAGATTTAGTTATTTAAGGTAAAATGCAGTCTTACCAGAGTAGCATGGGCCCCTAAACCAATGTGACTGGCATGACCATAAAAAGGAGAAATTTGGACACAGACATGTACACAGGGAGAACTCCTGTGATGCTTGGAGTCATGCTGCCACAAGCCAAGCAACCACAAGAAGCTAGGAGAGAGGCCTGGAACAGATCTCTCCAGCTTTAATTTGAGGTGTTTGACACATAGAGACGTCTAGTAACCATTAGTTTGTTCAGAACTGCTCTTGACCTCCACGCTGCCAAATCTAAGGTGCATATCTCAGTATTTATTTTATACCATCTGTCAGCAGCATTTGTTGGCTACCAAGATGCTTTCTCTTTGTTCTTCCCATAACTTACTGGCCACTTTTTCTTCGTCTCCTTTGATGTTTCCTTCCATTCTGCTGCCCTTAAATATTTGTATTTCAATTATATCTCAATAAGGCTTTTATATAAATAAACAAATAGTAGAGTGCTTCAGGTCTTGGCTGCTGGACCTCACGAGATGCCCTGAATCTACATTCATTCTTAAATGAACCCATCCAGTCCTCAGAGCTTTAGATAAAATACCACTATGCCAAGGGATCCAAATTTGTGTCTAGCTTAGACCTCACTCTTGAATTCAATAATTGTCTATCTAACGGTTACTAGACATCTCTATGTGTCAAACATCTCAAATTAAAGCTGCCTCCCCTAAACTGATTCTCCCTCAGTTTAAATAATAATGACTCTATTCTTCCTGTTGTGTGAACTAAAAATTTTGGAAACATCCTTACCCCCACCTTTTGTAATACCTCACATCGATTACATGAGAAAATAACATCTAAAATTTAACCACTTTTTACCACCTCCACTGCTTGTCTAAGCCACCATTGTCTCTTACCTCATTTATTGCAAGATCATCCTAACTGAAGCCATATTGCATTAATAATTGCCCTGTAGCTTACTCTTCACATAGCTGCCTGGGAGATTCTTTTAAAGCATAGTCACACTACCACCTGCAGTGGCTTCCATGTTAGTTACTTCCATCCAAAGTCTATCAGATCCTCAGTGAGTCCTGCAGGGTCCATGTGATTGTTTCTTCATGCATTTTGTTTCAGCCAACCTGGCCTCTTTGCTTCCTTCCCACCCCCGTCCTCTGCCTAAGCATTCCAAGTGTGATTCTACCTCAGGGTCTTTGCACTTCTCTCTGCCTCTGATGCTTTTCTGCCAGGCGGCCATATGGCTCACTTTCTCATTCCCTTCAAGTCTCTGGCTCAAATGTCATCTTTGAGAGAACATTCTTTTATAAAATCCTTGCCTAGTTATTCTCTATCCCTTTTGCCCTATTTTGTTCAAAACAACAACAACACTGAAAGATTCATGAGGTCAGGGATTTTGTTTGTATCATGGGCCAATTAGAACAGAATCCGACACACAAATATGTGTTGAGTGAATTCCTGAATGATCCAGGATTGCGCTTGATAAGGTGACTTCCAAGAATAGCCTGAGGTTTCTGTACTTCAGTCAATGCTATGTTCTGCTCATCCTTCCCAACCATGCACCTCAATGTAAACCTTTGCTTCTATTTATTCTGCCTAGGACCTTGCCATGCGTCCCTGTGCAGATTCTTGTGGTGATGCCCTTTGAGGAATCTTTTTTTGTCTTTAAGTTTTTTGGTATCCAGATGAGTGGCCATCACATGGTTGATGAAGGATTTTTTTAACGGCTAAGTGTATAGTTGGTTTTTAGGCCTTTGATTTTGAGTCTTGAGCTATAATCCTGACCCAAATAGATTCTCTGGCTATGATCTTATTTCATGACAGGTTTGCTTTAATGGAATTTAGATTGAATATTTTCCAAAATGTGATAGCTAAGCCATGTGTTGGAAATACATTGTGAAACCTCATTTAAATAACCTAAAGCAGTAAAAGAGACATCCAACTTTTAAGGAATAGTGTTCTTATGTTCTTATTTATACGCAGTGTTCTTATGTTCTTATTTATACACAGATTCGTATAAGGCAAGTATCAACTTTGTTCTTTTCATATTTATTAATGGGACATGCTCTTTATGTCTGGCAAATGCCTTTCATCACATGATAATGAGATTCCACTGGGTCTTGGTCTGTAACACTTAGCACATTACATCAGCATTTCTCAAGCATTTCCACTGAAATATTTCTAATATCAGAGGAGAGCAACATGCATTCCCAAGGGTATGGCTATGTAAACCAAAGGAGTCAACAGCAAATTCAAAAGTGTTTTATTATTACAAATTATGCAATTTTCCATTCTATTCCATAATAAGCCTTAGAGTTTTTAATGTTTTCACATAAAGTATCATGAGATATTTTCAGTTAAATTATTTACATTTGTCCTGAATCCTCAAAAGGAAACTAAAGATGAACCATGTTTATCTGGTGGCTTTGTGTAGCCCCTGAGACGTGGCATCACTCTAAATGCCTGATCTGGGACTCACTGCACGATCTCTGGACAGCAGCAGCACCGACCATCCTTGTTAGATGTGACTCTGGCAACTATTGAATCAAACTAACTGCCTATGAAGACTGTTCCCTGATTATATGGCTGCTCTTGGCAGCTGACCACCTCCTGTCTGATCCAATCCTCATCTCTAATGGAATGATGCATCACTGTGTAATAGATCCTGTTTTATTCATCCTGTTCTATTAAGCCAAGATCAATAATGCAACTAACATCTTGAAGGTTCACATTATACCCAAGTTTTACTATGGTGTCACCCACCTTGGCACAAGACTTAGTGTAATAATATTGAATACCTAATAAGATTATAATTATCTGGATTTGTCAAGCACTACAACACAATTTCAACTCTATTTCTTTTAGAAGCTTTCCTGGACCTGTACTCCAGGGAAGGAACAATTTGAGGGACCCTAAAGGAAGAGCTTACAAGGGAGGCATGAATAAAAGTATGAAGAAATGAAGCAGATGGGGTAGGGGTATAGAGAACCTCATTGTGAAGGAGCGTGGGAGGTGAACTCGGAAATATAAGAAAGATCAACTGGAATTCATTAGGTAAAAGCAATGATGCAGCCAAGGGGAGGCCATTGGAAGCTTTTGTTCCAGAACAGAACATGATGAAAGCAGCATTGTATGGAAGTGGATTCGATGAATCCTATCTGGGCTGCTGTGGTGTGGAACAGCTGGTGAAGCAGAACCGAGGCTGTCCCATCATCCAGGTGGGAGGCACTGAAGGGTAGGAAGGAGAATGGGCTTGGGAGCTACCTCCTGACTGTGAGAACTCATCTATAAAGTGAGGATGTGACCTAGTTCACAAGGTCATACTGATGAGTAATGAGATAAAATACAACAATGTTTAGCAGCATGCCATGCCAGGCCCTCAGAAGAGCAAGAAGCAGAGTGGCACAGCGTGGGCTCTGAGCCTACTGTCTGGGTTTACCTTCTGGCTTCACTGCTATGGGCTGATGGAGTCTGCTGCACAATCCTTAACTTCTCTGAGCTGCACCCTCTTCCCCAAAAGATGGGAGAATTACAGAGCCTGCCTCAAAAGCTGGTTAAAAAAATTAGATACGTTAAGTGTCTGATATGTGCTCACAAGTATATGCCCTCTACCCTCCTGTGATAGCCTCAGACTGGGAGCCAAAGAAATAAAGGAGCAGACATGCAAAGATGAAGAAGAACAGATGGGTCCGACAACTGGTTTTCTATTAAGAACACTGTGAAAAATAAGTCAAAGATGACCCTCAAAATGGTTACATTGGAAGAGAAGGGAAATCAGGAAATTGAATGAGTCTGGCTTAGGGGATAAGGTTATACATTGGGCGATGTTAAACTTGAAGAAACAGTATAACAAAAAATTAAAAATTGTAAGAATAGAAAAAGACAGTAGGGATATAAAAGACACTGAAAATAGATGTGTTTTTTTCTATTCTTAAAATTTTTAATTTTTTACTTTTTAAACTTTTTTGCTAAGAACTAAGACAAACACACATATTAACCCAGGCCTACACAAGGTCAGGATCATCAATGTCACTATCTTCCATCTTCACATCTTGTCCCACTGGAAGGTTTTCAGGGGCAATAATATACATGGGGCTGCCATCTCCTAAGATAACAATGCCTTCTTCTGAAATATCTCTGAAGGACCTTCCTGAGGCTATTTACAGTAAACTTTTTTAAATAAGTAGGCATATCCTCTATAAAATAAGGATAAAAAGTATAGTATAAAAAATACCTACACCAGTAAAATAGTCATTTAATATCAAGTATTATGTACTATGCAGAATTGTATAGTACATAGCACAGTAGGGTTGTTTACACCAGCATCACCACAAGCAGGTGTGCTAGGACATTGTGACTGCTACAGTGTTACTACGTGTCAGTAATTTTTCAGCTCCATTATGATCTTATGGGACTACCATCATCTACATGGTCCATTATTGATTGAAACTCTGTTACACAGCACGTGACTGTGTAGGGATTTAACATCCCCTGGTCCTTCAGTGAGTGTTCTTTAGAAAACTCTCTAAATCTAGGGGCTAAAAATGTATTTTCAAGTCTTTAGCTTTGCTCAGTTAAACAAGACATTTGACTTCACAGACTGTAACAAGGGTTTGTTTTCCTGTTTTCTAGACATGTATGGTTAGTGTTCCTGAGATAACATGTTACTGTTAACCTGTCTGATTATATGATTTGTATGTAAAAACCCATTCATTTTAGGGAATAACTGAAGCTTAGCTTTTGAAATGTATTATAATGGGTTCAGACCATGATAAATGTCTTCTGGAGTGTGGCTACCCCACCTAACATATGTAACAGGGTCTCCTGAAAAGCTCAACACGAGTTACGGGGTGACTGTAGACCAAGGCAAAGAATATCTTATACATTTCTAAATTATACATATTATTGATTATACCATATCTTTTAAAATTTAAGGAAACTGCTGACTAGTATTATAAAGGAGTTGCTAATTACAATATTAATATCATTATGTTCACCCAGGAATTTTCCTAAGCTATAAAGCCTATTCTAGTAAATCCCAGGAACTAAAAAGTCCGTATTTGATTGTGGTTCTTTGTCACTGTAATGCCTAACTCAGCCTCAGAGTTTTGTCAACACAGTTGTCCAGGGAGTCATGGACACTAACGTTGAATTCATTTTTTTTTTAAAGGGTGGGATCTTACTCTGTTGCCCATGATGGAATGCAGTGGCACAATCATGGCTCACTGCAGCTTCAATTTCCTGTGCTCAAACAATCCTCCTACCTTCTGAGTAATTGACACCTCAGGTGTACACCACCATGCACAGCTAACTTTTTTCTTTTTTGTAGAGATAGGGTCTCACTATGTTGCCCAGGCTAATCTCGAATTCCTGAGCTCAAGTGAACCCCACCCACCTCAGCCTCCCAGAGTGCTGAGATTATAGGCATGAGCCACCACGCTTAGCCTACGGTTGAATTCTAATTGTCACCTAGGCAACTCCGATAAAATGCCACCATTGAGATAAGATTGCTTCCAAATAGTAGAAAAAGTTGTTTTGCATTCTTGTTTATCATGTATCTATATAATACATTAAGTGGAGAGAGAATCAAAGGAATCACAGTCTCTGGTGTGGATTAATAATTGGTGGATCCTTCTGAACAGCGTTTATCCTGGCATGATGAAAGAAATTTCTTATTCTTTCCTACGTAATGTCAGGAAATATGAAGTAAACAGTAGGGATGTGAAGTACACAAGTAGCTATCACCATCGAACAGTGTTGGCACTGTCTAAGCCTTTTCCATTGCTTCTGACACTTTTTTTCTGTTTCCCTTTAAAGGTTTTGATTATTCATGCATGTTAGCATTAATGCATTTAAATGTTTATTGATTTCTAGGCACTGTGCTAGGCTGGTATATAAAGAAAGAAGAAAACAATAAAATCCATTTTTTAATTGAAGTAGGGGGAACTAAATTCTAGGAATGCTGTGAATAAGCTAACTCTTTGGCTCTGGACAGCAGGAATTAATGCACAGTTTCACCAGGGCACTGCTGCTGAAGAGTATCAGTACTCATCCATTTGTGGTTGTTTACCCAATTAAAATTCTAGAAGGAGCTTCCGATTGGCCTGTCCTAGGTCAGGAACTCACCACTTGGCCAGGAAGAGCAGGAGAGCTTGATTGAAAGGCCCACAAATGGAGCTTGAGGAGTTCCCAAGTTCTGCTAGCAGAAGACAAGAGAATGGATACTGCACAGGCAAAAAGAGCAGGTGTCTGCTACAGAGGAGGCTAAGCAGGTGCTATTTGTTGCACAATGTGAGACACAGATAATTAGAGACATGGGCAGGTGCTGCAGGAGCGCAGAGGCAGAGCACTTAGGGAGGAGGAAATTCACTCGTTAGGAGGCCACGGAAGATGGGGTTGGAAAGGTTGGCAGGAGCTAGGTCATGAAGCACCTCATATGGCATATTTGTGAGTTTATACTCTTTCCTGTGAATGATGGAGAGAGATTAAAGTATATTAATGAAGAAAAAATCATTTTAGAAAAATTAGTCTCCTGGTGAGGCAGTGGGACAGATTAGAAGGTAAGACTTGGAGTGAGGTAATCAGTTAGAATAAACAGTGAGGAGTGGCCTAAAAACAGCATCTGTGGAGTCAGAAGGGGATGGGTTCTAGAGATACTTCGAATCTACAGGGGTTGGTGACTGACTGACCATGAGACATGAAGAAGAATTAGGATTCTTGGTGGCTTTCAAGTTCCTGGCTTGAGCCAAGTGAGTAGTCACTAATAGAAGAAATACAAAATAATGTGTTCCATATCCGACCCATTTATCTGATGTTTCCCTGGGACATCTGGGTGGCACTAGCCAAGGCAGCAGTGTTGTAGAAGGATGTGAAAACCAGCAAGAGGTCAGGACTGCAGATGTGCAGTTGACAGTGTATATTGGTGGTATTAAAGCCCTTGAACCAGGGGCAGAGTGGGTAGGAGTAAAAGGGTGCAGAGTCGGAGTCCTTGGGAGACGCAGAAGCAAGAGAGCAGGGTATGAGGAAAGAAGGAAGGGCAGCTGCCCCTGCGTCACCCCTCCACGACCCCACCTATCCTCAAATGATAAGATGGTTGGAGAACTCTGTAGAGATTCAATTAAGTCTGTTTCTGTAAATAAAGCCCTAGTATAGTGCATCCTGGTACCATGGGGAGTTCTTGAATATGTGAGATTTAAAAAAGAATATTTGATGAGTGACTAACAGTTAAAACAAACTATAACTAGGAGGCTTAGAATTTGTTAAGAACTAGACTGGCAGACCTATAGTCAGAGTAGACAGTCACTGAATACGTTTCTGAGTTGTGTACTTCTCCCCTGAGATATTCACACAAATGTATTCAAATTTATTTTATGGAGTTCACACAACATAATTTAAGTGTCAATTTTATTGCGCTTCAGCCCTGTGAATAAATACAGTCATCTTTATTCCTTTGCACTATTAATGTTTCCTCTCTAAATAATTTATGTCAAAACAAATTTAAGAGGTTTCCATGGAGTAGAAAACATTATAATTTCACTAAGGTCAAGAAAAGAAAGAAACTCTTCTCTGAAGTACCACAGGACTTCATTACTATTTTGAAGCAGAAATGTTGGATTTAATACATATTATATCCTTCTTATAAATAAGTCAGAAAAAACTTCTGTCATGAAGCCAACTGTGGCAGGCCATATAGAAATTAATATGTAACTGAAAGGAATGACTTGGCATTGGGGAAACATCACTCTTTTTTTTTTTTTTTTTAGAGATGGGAGTTTCACCATGTAGGCCAGGCTGGTCTTGAACTCCTGACCTTGTGATCCACCCACCTCGGCCTAGCACCACATATTCTTAGGGTGTTTTCAACAATTTCAGGGTATTTTGTTTCAGTTTCTGTAAACAGTATATATATAGCATATGTTCAGAAGGACTTGGCAGTGTTAATTCATTAATAAATATTGTTAGGTTCCTGCTATACTCCATGCCTTGTCTTAGAAGCTAGAGGTACCACATTGAATCGTGCCGACACAGTGCCTGTCCTCTCTGTTATGGTGCAAGTAAAGACAATGTACAGTGTTAAAAATGAGGAATGATGGGTGCTCTGACATTGGAAGTCCAGAGAGCCATGAGACTGAGTAGCAAGCACACCTAACTAAATATAGGGGTCAAAGAAAGTAACCCAGCAGAGAGGATGTTGAAGCTGAGACCTGAAGATGAGTGGCAGAGAAGGGGAGTCAGGGTCTGAACAGAAGACAAAGGAATGCCAGTATAAGAAGGTCCAGATGTCAGAGAGCATGGCACCCGGGCACCTATATGGAAACAGAAGTTCAAGACGTCTGAATTGCACCACAAGAAAAGGAGAGTTCTCTTGATGCCAATCCATTTTTTTGAGATTTTATCTATAAGATTGTTTTTCCCATTCGAAACACAAAATTTCTCAACCTATTGCTTTTTGTCAAGACCTTGACCTTTTTACACAGAAAGGGATACTCTGTCCCTTTGATGGCATCTGCAGTATGAGCTTATTGGAGTGTAGCTGCTATTCGTTTTAGAGGTCTGTTTGGGCTGTTCCAAGTTAACAGTATATGATCATCCTTTTTTGGATAATTTTTTTCTTGACATAAGGTCTCACTCTGTTGCCAAGGCTGGAGTGCAGTGGCATAATCATAGCTCACTGCCCCCTCTAACTTCTGGGCTCAAGTGATCCTCCTGCCTCAGCCTCCCAAAGTGCTGGGATTATAGGCGTGAACCACCACACCTGGACTGGAGATTTTCTTACTTAAGAAACATGAAAAAAAAAAAAAGAAAGAAAGAAAGAAAAGAAACATGAAAGAGAATGAGAAGTAAAGCTATAGGGCAGTAAGTTGGTATCAAAGAAAGCAGTCAATAAATTATCTTGCCAGCATGGTAAGCAACCTAAAAACAACCTCAAACACAATTCATCATCGAGTGTTTGGTAATGACCTCTCAGAAATTGTTTCTTGTCACTGGGTGATAAATCATGTTCTAAGACTAATGTGGGATTGTTCACCCTGTGGTAGAATCCCATATCCTGGGTTATTTGGGTTAGAAACAGAGTCCTGGGCCCAAAACTCAGAGATTAAACCCACATCATGTTTATCCAGATCAATACTTAGAATTAAATGTATGACCTAAATAGCCATCATAAAATTATTTTATTCTCCAGCACAATAGTCTTCTTCCAAGCCAGATGGCATGGAATAATGAGTACAGGCATCTCCGGATTCCGGTAGAATTCCCTGGAGAAATCTGATTCACAGGAGAGCTCACCTCATAGCATCAATTACCTAGGGAGCTCTGTGGGAAGTCACTTGAGACTACTACTGAGAATAATAAAAAGCATCCTCTCTCACTGACAGGAAGTTGATGATGTCTTCATAAATCTTTGGAATGAATTAATATGATTCAATTTACTCTTTAATGTGGATGGTCTCTGATAGCAATATATTGGAATATCTGTTCCTAAAAACAAAACAATTTTTAGAAAGCCAGTTAATCAATACAGTGTTTTGCATGGTATTTTCTCATGACTTGGTGAGCATTTTTTTTGGGAACAGTTTTAAGTGTCTTTCTTTCAGCTCTGTTGTCATCGCCCAATGGAAATTTTAGACAGCTTTTGTGACAATAACAGAAAATTTTCCTTCCTGAAATGTAATTTTGTGGATATATTATATTTAGCCTGTTTTCAAGCTTGACCTGTCATCCTTCTCCCCAAGTGACTGGTGAGAAAGCCGTCTAAGGAGATTTAGTCTTTGTCCTTTCCAGCAAGTATTGCTTTCTTGAGGCGGACATGTGGTTTTCTCAGTGGGGAGGGGTCACAACAGTGGAACTCATGAAGGGTAAAACTGCAGCAATAAAAATACAAAAATAATCCATGGTCTAAGTACTGTGCCATTAAGCCTAAGGTCACAAGCTCAATTGTTTCAAATGGTTAAAGAATTAGTTGGTTCTTTCAAACTAAAATTTTGTTTCTGTAATTTTGTTTAGATGTTATGCAAGTGATGGTTCTCGTCTAGAAATATAAAAGAGCCTTGGAAATAGAGACATTGATCCACGTGCTTTTACTTGATTGTTTAAAATAAGGTGCATGACACCTCCATATCCCATGTTTTAGAGGCCCAGAAATGGCTTGACCTAAGCAGCTATTGGTGGGAGTTGGGTTTCTCTCAGCCTAGGCAAAAGCAGGGAATCCTATTTGGGGAAGCAGGAGAGGTTTTGACTGTGGAGCAGAGGACAGGCCAGAGTCTGTGAGACAAAGTGTGGAAAGACCAGAAGGCAAATGACATTCTTTTTACTGGAGATAGAACCAAATCCTGGAAACCTGGAAACCTGAGAGGCAGGGTCCTGAGCGTTGACTGAGAGCATTGTGCAAGGACACTATAGAAAGATTATATATATGTATAATATATATATTTGCAGCTCCTACATAAGGCATATCCTGGAGTCTATCCTCCACACTGATATGAAAGTGATCTTTCCAAAATACCCATGTGATTGTCATGCACCAACTTGAAATCCTTCATGGTCCTATAACTTCCAATTAAAAAAAAAAAATCTGACAGCCTTTTTGAGCTCCTTCACTTTCTGAACTGATTTCCTATTGGTCTCTGAGTTTTCGTGCATTGTTATAGCCCCAGAACCTAATCAATGTTTCCAAGTGGGTCAAGCTGTTTCATCCCTCCATGTGAGTCTTTCCACTGGAATGCCTATTCTTCTTGGGCCATCATCTAGCTAATTCCTACTTAACTTCCTTGGGTTGGCTGGGTTGAAGAAATAGCTCCCTTAACAATACCCTACACCTAGCTTCATGATAGTATTCACCATGTTTTTCTCTAATTCTTAGTGTTTGTCTGTCTCACCACTGCACCATAAGTTTCTTGAGGGCAGAAACCAGGGCTCATTTTACTTTGCATTTCAGTGCCTAGCAAGGTGCTTTGCAAATAATTGGATAAATGTTGAAGAAATGAATTAATTACTTTAGAGTATAATTAACCATAATTTTAAAAATAAAGGAAGAAGCTTAATTTACTCATTATTTTATTTATTTGTTTGGGTTTTTTCCGAGACAGGGTCTCACTCTGTTGCCCAGGCTGTAGTGTAGAGGCATGCACTCTGCTCACTGTAACCTCTGCCTCCCAGGCTCAAGCAGTCCTCTCACCTCAGTCTCTTAAGTAGCTAGGACTACAAGGGCATACCATCACACCTGGCTAATTTTTTTTGTATTTTTTATAGAGACAGGTTTCACCATGTTGGCCAGGCTGGTCTTGAACTCCTGGGCTCAAGTGATCTGTCTGCAATGGTCTCCCAAATTGTTGGGATTATAAGCATGAGCCACCATGCCCAGCCTACTCATTATTTTAATTTGTGGTACACTATGTTTATAAATAACCTTCACATTTTGAGGAAGGATAAATATGTGGTATACATGGAATTAGATATAAATGGAGATAGAGAAATGATACTTTAAAAGTTATTTCATTTGTGTAATTGCTCATCAATAAATATGGATTGACCAGTTGCTCTATGACAAGCACTGAGTTTGGCAGTATAGACAGAAAGTGATTTAGAGACAGGCCCTGTCTCTGAAACTCGTTCTAGCAGAAATGAAGAGACACACAGGCAATACATGTAGTACATTTTGACAAGCACTGGGGTCAGCATGAACTGATTCTTGAACTTTAATATTTTACATTTAACATTGAACTTTATTGAGGTTAAATTTACAAATCATAAAATTCACCCATTATAAATGTACATAGAACAATTTCTAGTATGTTTGCAGAGTTGTGCAATGACTACCATGTCCTAAGTTTAGAACATTTTCATCACCCAAAAAGAAAGCTTGTGCCCATTTGTAGTCACTCTTCATTGTCACTCGCAGCCCCAGGAAGCTGCTCATCTCCTTTCTGTCTCCATAGATTTGCCTTTTCTGGACATTTCCATAAATGGAATGGTACTGTATGTGATCTTTGTGTTTGAGTTTTTCCCTTGGCATAAAGTTTTTGAGGTTATCCATGTGGTGACATATATCAGTATTTCTTTCCTTTTTATTACTCAATAGCATTCCATTCTAGAATATAGCAACATTTTGGACCAAATTACCAGTTAATTTAAATCTTCTTTTGTTATCTGTTCACCAGTTAGTGAACATTTGAGTTGTTTTCCTTTTTGGGCTAAGAACTTTGGAATTAAAAAAAAATTATTCAGATGTGAGTCTGGCTTATTTTTTGCATTGCTACCTATGAAATCTGTCTTTATTTTACATTTGGTGACTAGACTGGGGCCAAACTTCTTTTACTCGTGATGCTAGAACAAAACTTATTTTTCCTGTAATTACTCATTCCATTAACAGGTCTGCATTAAAGCTTGCCCTTGCCGTGAAACAAAAAAAAGTCCAATTTCTTCACATTTGAAAGCTAGGTAGCTGTAGTAGGGTGCTATAAGAAATATTTTTTTTTCTGAAGCCCATCTGCCATATTTTCTGCATTCATTGAGCTTTAAAAGCTGGAAAGAATTTCATTTCATGTCACTCGCTCCCATGAATCATACGCTGTGTAGAAATGGACATGTGTGAGACATCTTGATTCCTTTGAAAGTAGATTTATAAAATGCTGCCTAGTAAGAGCAACCATACGATTCCATAATTATTGTTTTCCAATAAGCTCCCAAGAAGCAAATTGCTCCCAAGAAGCAAATTGCTGTCATTACTAACTGTCATCAGTTAAAACTACGCTCTTTGTGTCTGTACACCAACTGAGGATTCCTCCTTTAGGAGAATAAAGCCAAAAATAAGTGTTCTGATTTCTCAGGAAGTCTTTCTGCCTTTTGCATAGTCCCATATACAGGCTGGCATCTCTAAAAGCACTTGGCACTTTCTGTATTTCTTGGTTCGTCATTCCCACAAGACTGCAATTTTCTTGAAGACTAAAACCAAGTCCTACTTTGCTAGAACCATCATTTCCCAACTTCAGGTTTTGATAGGACTTTAAACTACTTACCACAAAAAGTGTGTGTGACCATTTTTTTCATTGTGTCATCAGATACATAGCTATACTTTTTTAGCTGAAAATTATTAAAGTACATTATGATTATTTCTTTAATTCAGATGCCCATGAGGGAAGCATGTCTTTGCAGTATATTTTAACGTCACAGGCAAAAGAAGAATCTCATAAATTCTCTCACATTTTAAAATCAAAAAGGGGTGGTTGACTTTCACATTTGCAAAATCCTCTGGCTCTATGCTCCTGAAAGTAATGACAATTGAATGTGTAGAAGAAGTCTTGAGCGTACCCAGATGCCTGTCATATTTGAAATAGCCACAGCCGCCCCTGAACTTGCTGCTTCAATGGAGCCAAGTGTCAAGTCGACTTGGTGCCCATTTTCATATGATGGGCTGGTTTGATTCCCCCAGGCTAAGAAGCATTTAATCTGTTTCCCTTTTGAATTAGGTGTTTATATAACTTGACGTTTTAAAAAATAGGCTTTGTCTTCCCCAGTGCCTGTCATTTTCGGTAACAGTCTGATTTGAACTCTAGCAACAGACATCACTGGGCCTCCCTGAGCACCAAACTTTCTCATAGCATAAAAGTGAATTCATGTAACTGTGAGGACACATAGTACCATTTTGGACCAAATTACCAGTTAACTTAAATCCTCTCATAACAGACAATGTTGAAGTTGCCATGAAAAGAAAAGTCTTACATACTTGAACTAATGCCATTTCAGTGGATGATGGGAAACTGCTTCCAGCTGATACCAGTTTTAGACACTGAAATCTCAGAAGGTCTAAGCCTTATAATTATTTTAGTGAATGTAACTGGTAGTTTTTATTCATGTGTAAGAAGCTAATCTGTTTGCTGTAATAATATTCAACATCTGCAGGTGCCACAGGTTAAGTCATATTGCAGCTACAAGGGCGGCAACATACTAATCATTTGATACCCTCAAAAAATTCTCAAGCCCAGACATTCTCATGGAGAACCTGGTAGTTTCTTGACTCTCCAAAGCTGATCATCAGGGAGCTTGAATGGCAGCTTCATTGTCGTGATTCGTCCTTGCATTGATAGTTACAGGCTTCATTCCTTACTGTTTCCTTTTGTAATTATATTTCCATGTGAGATAATTAAACATCACTAACTTTCTATCCCACTGCAACTTAACGTTAGTTATTTGTCAGTGATTTGTGATGAGATAAATACAGAAATGGACAGTAAGCATTTATATATAAGTGTGATTGTATCTGCTGAATCTAATCTTAAAAATTAAAAGCTTATATTTTGTACATCTTTGTTAATTGATTTTTCTATTAATTAATTTTTATTGTATGTTACAATCCTGTGAAAGATTGTAGGTAGCATAAGGAGTTATATTCTTTACCACAGATAGTTTAAGAAACACTGCCCCATTCCAGAGACATTTGGTTAGTGGGAAGAACGGACAAATTCCATGTTTCCCACCTGAGAATATAGTTTGTTATTTGTAAAAGTTAGTGTGACAGTTCTTCTCCTCTGATGGTCTACAACATTCACTGTCTAACATTATGCCAACATCCAAGAATGATATTTTGGGATAAAGAGGTATTTGAATTCCAGGCTTGTACCCATCAAAATATTCCCCACAAATAATGTCATTCCATCTCATATACATAATCTAACAAATTATGTAAGACAGCTTTCTGTTCTAGTTCTATAATTGTATTCCATATTACTGGTTTTAATTCCTAATTTGGGGGTTATTAGCACTAAATATTTTATTATTCATTATATTTTAAAATATGTTTGGTAATATGCAAGATTTTTTCCAACAATGTGAACTAAGAACAAAGCCTAGGTCTTTGAAAAATTTTAAGTCGAATAGTAATACTGCTGGTGACATAAGTCTCATGAGTTTTGTTTTAAGGTTTTTTGCTAATGACAAAATTATGTAACTTACATTCGACAGTGAAAAAATGAAATATTGTGATTATCATAATATTGTGATATTATTAGCGTCTGATAGCTCTCTATTGGCCACCAGTCTTAGCTGCCTCGTCTAGTTTGAACAAATGAAGAACAATTGGGTGCCCTTTGCCTTACTTCCTGTCATTTGCTGCTGGCCAGTTTACAGTTACAGCCAGATATGGTAGATGATGTGTGTGTTTCTGTGTTTACATGGGAAAGGTGGGCAGGGCTGGGGAGGATGAACTTTCCATAGCACTTTTCTTACCTCAGTTTGTCTCTGTTCTTTGCACAAAGTGGAGACTGCTCCTTTGGTGCACGGATGTCCTTTTGCAAAAGCACTGCTGTGACACCTCTTGTGTCTGAGCGTATAACTGCTGATGTGAAGCTTTGTCCTTCCTATGCCTGTGTACAATGTTCTCAGGGGCTTGAGAGACTGTACCACACAGGGAGCATAAATCCTATTATCTGGCAACCTGCACATCCACCCCACAGCCAGGGAAAGGACAAGCTCTGTGTTCTAAAAAAAAAAAAAAGCAACAATTCATTGTACAAATTCTCACTCATTTGGCGTCAAATGGGTTCCAGGCTCAGAACTATATAGGCAGTTCATAATATTCGAGAAATATTCTCAGAACGACTTGAAAGTTAACCAGTTTAACCTCTTCTGTGGATGCCTGCTCTCCCAATAGTCACAGAGTTGTATTTTGGGCTGGATGTCTCCTGACAGGAAATAAAAGGAGAAACAGAAAAAGATAGAACCAGGGATGGGAGAGAGTACCAAAATTTCTTGTCTCTCATTCCCTGCATTCAAGAATTATCAATCCTGCTTATCTAAAAATCAGCAAATTATCCTAAATCTGGATTTCCCTCAAATACAATACTGTGGTTTAGAGTTCAACATTGTTTTTTCATTTCTTAAACAACAGGAAAACTTGTATCAAATTGATCACTATTCCAAATATAATATAGAATGTTAATCTTGAGGATCAAATGATATATATAAATTGGAAAAGAAAATAGAAAATCAATATCAAATTTGAGCATTTTAGTGTTATCTTCTGTCCCCATGAGAAGAGAAATAATTAATTGTATCATAACTAAATCATCAACTATTAAAGGATACAGAAGTATTTTGGGCCTAATTTAATTTTTGTTTATTCTGCAAAGGTCATTTCTTAAAATATCGTCTTGCAGACATGCAAAGCCCTTTATTTTGCATAAGGTGGCTAGGACAAAGACTGGCTTTTACAGGCAAATCAGCAAGTTTGCATGTGTGACATACCACATCTGTTGACTCACAAATATATCCCTTTCGTCTTTTCTTTCCAACTGGAAGCTCTCCTCAGTATTCAGAAATACCAGGATTTATGTACTGTGTGCATTTGTTCTGTTTACATATTCCTCCATTTTATAAAGAGGAATCTGCCTTAATTGATCATTCTAAAGACCAAAAATAAATCCGTGATGTAGCAGCAGTTTTTAATTAACAAGTTTTTTAAATGTGTATGGAAAATCTTGATCAAAATATTCTAAAAGATGGAGACTTTCACATAGACATTTTTTAGAAGTATTCTTATATCTTGCCAGAGATAGCAAAATAGAGGATAGTAAATACTAATTTATTACTATGAGCCATTGATAAGCATATATTTTTAAAATATACTAAGTAGAGTGTATTACCTTTATTATCAATCTGGATCAAGCAATAAGTCATAGCAGTGGTTATTTTCAATTTAAAAAGCTTTAGGCATCTGTGTGGCCATCTTTTTCCTGTTTGTCCATGTTTATGATTTTGTGACTATGGTAAATGCTATAAAAGATGGCAGATTTTTAAATGTTAATCAAGTAGTCTAACAAAATGTGTATTTCAAAAAAATGAGAGTCTTCTTAATCTGCATTGGACATCTCCTCTGATTCATTCATGATCCTGTGTTTAAAGGTAGAAGTTTCTTTAAGCGATAAAGGTAGAGCCATCAGTACCACAGTATCAAATACCTGCTTTTTTTTTTTTCTGGCATAATTTTTCCATCATCTAAATCATCTCATCCAATGTATTTCCTAGAACTGACTTTTGACACATCAGTATATTCATAATCCCTGAATGAATCGCTGACAAAACTTTGGTCATTGTTTTAACACAGCCAAGTTATTCCAGCAATTTTGTCATCCTAATTACTTAATACTGTCTGCATCTGTTATGTATTTTCCAAGACCTCTTGCAAATCTGGTATTAGCTGCATCAGGTGACGCATCAAATTAGTAACAGAGGTAGAATATAGATTGAGTCAAATCATGGTCCTCAGCTGTAGCCCATGAACCACACCGAGAAAATGATTTTCCTAAAGTGATTTGGTAGCTGGCCTTTGCAGTGTCATCTATTGGAGGCAGTTTGGTGTAACCTTGTCAGGAGACGAGACGATAAATCTGATGGTTTTTGAAGTTTCCCTCCTTGCTTTCCTTCCTCTATTTTTACTTCCTTCAGTAAATATTTATTAAGGGCTTTCTCTGTGCTAAGTGCTTGGGCAAGAGTTCAAGAATGAATCAGACATGGATGTTGCCCTGAAGAGGTTTATAATCTAGCTGGGAGATAAAGCAGGAATAAGGAGGATGTATGTGATGAGTGTCCTAAGAGTTGCATAAAGAAACAGGATAATTCACAGGCAAGAGATTATTTCAGTTTGAGGAATTAAGGAAAACATTAATCTCTTGGAGAACCTGATAAAGGCAATAGACCTTTCTCCAGGACAATATACCTCCCATTAGGCATATAATCTCAAATTATGGAATTTGAGATTATATGGAATCAGTGGAAATGGTGTTGGGGGCTTATGATGTGGCTAGACCCAAGGTTAAGAATCTCTTTCTTGGAGAATGTGTATTAGACTAGAACCTTCAAATCAGTTAGGATTTGGATGGGATATATATAGTGGAAGAACCCATGGATGGAGAGAGCATCCTGAGGTCACCTGGAGAGAGTACAAGGATCATCAGAAGCAGTCCCATTCTGATCTCAGATTCTGCCGTATTATCTAGGAGCCAGTTCTCTGTATAAATCATTCTGCTAACTTCAGGGACCTTTGTTAACCATGGGCATGCCAAAAGTTTCTCATTTTGATAAAATCCTTTCTTTTCATCCATTATTGTTTTCCTCTATGGAGAAGAGTTGTTTTTTTTTTTCTATATGCTAGTCTTTCTATGGGGAAAGCAAACAAAAAAGAATGGCTCTGTA